>NC_142088.1:4452049-4603442 GCF_054644295.1 Miniopterus natalensis | reverse complement strand
TATGTTTAATATAACATTGCCTATAGTGGCCCCAAAAAAGAAGGCCCAGTGTGAATGCCCATGAAGTGGGAAATGATTTGACCAATAGACGGGATTAGAGGGAGTGGGGTGGGAGGGGTATTGTTTATTTTTTTCTATAAAAACTTGTATAGTGTTTGACTTGGTATGAAGTACACTGTGTTCTTTTTATTCTCAAAGATAAAATCTTAATAAAGAAAAGAACAGGATCATTAAATGGTTTTTATTGCTTCGTTCTCTCTGCTGTCTTTGACCAGACAGCTTTAAGTTTGGTCAGGAGAACCCACCCATTTTTTTTATAGATTGTTCCTTGGAGTGGAGTAGCCACAAGCCAAGGGGTGGGTGGCTTGGGAAGTGCATCAGTAGTGTATTGATTAACTTTGGCTTGGGCTAATTTTTAAATCATATGTGATTATGGTTGGAGAATTCTCAGCAAGTCTGTTGATTTTGTGCTACACAGTGATTTAGGGTCAGCGCATTGCTCTCAGTGTTTAACACAGCCTGTTCTTTTCTGTTTGCCCCCCCCCCCCAGGCTTCAACCATGTTAAGAGCCTCCTTGGCACCCATGTAAGTAATTGCTCTTAGAAGTTGTTATTGTGGGACAGCTGTGGGTAAAACTGGAATTCAAAGCAACTTTAACAAGTGTTCATCCAAACAGCTGAGCTCCACATGGATAGTAAAGGAAATACCAGTAATTATAAATAATATAGTTAAAATAGAAGACTCTCTTAATGTTAATTCTGTTTATTTTGGTGGGGTAGCATCCAATGGAAAAACTTGTTGAGTAGTTCCTGTAGTATTCTCTAGAAATCAATTTAATTTACCGTTACAAGGCAGTCAGCAGTGCTGCAATGCCTAAAGTTCGTGTTCCCTGCTGAGGGGCCACAGGATAGCATTGTATGAGCCTGAGCATTTCTATCCAAACCTATTGTGTTGTCGCCATGGGGGTGTCTGATGCTCAGGGCCTCCCCCAGGCATGTGTGTTGCAGTAGCAAGGAGGCGGAGCACCTCTGGCAGGGATGTGGGGACGAGGGAGGGTTTGGGGTCCTCTGAGCCAGGCCTGGGGGGAGGGTGCTGTGAGGTTACTCAGACCCCTGAGATGGACACAACATTCCCCCTGCCTCTGTCCGGCCTGAGTCCAACGCTGACCCTGCGCTTGGTTCTCTTCAGATGGCGGCTTCGTCATGTGCTTAGGAGCTCACTGCTGGGGTAAAGTCCACTTCAGCTTCCTCACTAGTAAAGTGGGAATAGTGATAGTAACTATCACTGGATCGTTGTGAGGATAAAAATGAGTTACTGTGTACCAAGCAGTGCAGCTGGGGCCCTGGTCAGCTTTCCGTGTTTGCTCGTTACTCCCGGTGATCTGAGAGACAGGGTCACCGCGGAGCGTGCAGGCAGGTAGCTGGCAGAGGCGGTGAAGAGGGTCGGCCACGGGAACGGGGGCTTGGTGGGCAACCTTGCTGGCAATAAATTTAATTGGCCTCCTCGGCCACAGAACATTATCAAACCTGGCTTTACAAATGGAACTTCTTCTGCCTAGAGCAAGAGCCTATTTAAATTTTAAATTAAAAATTTATTTTTTATTTTGAAATAATTCCAGAGTTGCAAAAACAATACAAAGACAGTCCCTGTGCCCTTCACCCAGATTCCCCAGTGTTAATATTTTACGCAAGCCCAATATAGTTATCAGATAAGAAAATGAACACTGCTATAGGACCATCTAATCCACAGCCCTTGTTACCCGTTTGCCAGTGTCCCCTGTGTCCTTTGTCTGGCCAGCATCCAGTCCAGGATCACATACTGATTCAGTTGTCATGTCTTAGTTTCCTTTAATTTGACATTGTTCTTTAGGCTTTTCTTTCATGGCCTTGACACTTTTAAAGAATACTGGCCAGTTATTTATCAACTGGAATTTAAAAAGTATTTTTATTAGTTTTTATATTCACAATAGTATCTGCCTCAGGAAAAAAAAGTGTCAAAATAATCAGTGTGCCCGTGTATGAGGGTTTACCGTTTTTTGTGTAAAATAGGAGATGCTCCTCCCCAGGAAATCAACATTGAAATTAACAAAGAAATTAACACCGATACAGTACTGTTAACCAGACCACAGACCACATTACGTTTTCATCTGTTTTTCAATACACTCCAATCTTCTAGTCAACAAAACAACAAAACAAATTGTGAAGAACTTGTTTTAGTGACAGGAAATCGACTGGTTCCTTTTGTTTCCAGCCGACCTGGAGCAGGTGCTGGGAGATCTGCACTGTGTACACCTCTGAACAGAGATCTCTTATCTGGAACCTGACTTCCTCTGAGGTCTTTACAGTGGCACCTCAGTTTTCGAATGTGATCCATTCCGGAAGCCCGTTCGAGTTCTGAAATGTTCAAAAACCGAGGGATCCACAGCCAACAGCTGGGCCTCGGGATGTTGCCCTCAGCAGAAGCCACGTGGCATGTTCGACTTCCGAGGTGTGTTCGAAAACCGAAGCACTTCTTTCCGGGTTTATGGCATTTGTAAACCCAAATGTGCACCAACGGAGATGTTCGAAAACCGAGGTACCACTGTACTTAGAATCCTCTTGAGGAAGGTTTGCAAATTGTCCTCCTTTCTGCCTGTCTCACAGGTGCGTGTCCCTCAACACCTCCTCACCACGCCCTCTGCCTCTGTGGAGGGGCGACTGTGCACCTACTCTTCAGAGGTGTTTCCCGACCCCTGACTGTCCTCACAGTCTCCCAGCTCAGTCCTGCAGGTCTTAGGTAGAACTCCAGGGCCTGCTGATGCTAGTAGTCCTTGGGCTTCGCTCAGGAATGTTGGTGAAAGGTCATGACACCTCCAGGGCGATTCCTCCACATGGGGGACAGGGAGCCCTGGCCTAATCTGAATGCAGTGGTTTCCAAACCTGTTCAGGAAAAATGCTATGCAGAGCCCTAGTTCCTACAGCAGGAAAGGCAGAGTGAGCTATTGGAAGCGGGGTAGGGAGCCTGGAACCCAGGCCTCTCTGGAAGCCTGGCGTTAATTCTAGGAGCACAGAAGAAGCAACCAGACCTCTGCTGGTCCATTCTGTCAGAGCAGCTCTAGAGTGGGTGTCAGGGTCCTCAGGAGTATACTGAACATGCCCTTTGCCCACTTCTTTCTCTTTGAACTTATGCTGCTGTGTAGGAAACTGAAGGATGTCCCATTGCTGCCCTCCTTGGATTATGAGAAGCTGAAGAAGGATTTGATTTTGGGGAGCGACCGCTTGAAAGCTTTCTTGCTGCAGGCTCTGCGCTGGGTACGTACCTTTCCCACGAAGCTGAAAAAAAAAGACTTGATTTCCTGGGCTGCTGCCTTACTGCATCCTTTCACCCATCTACTAAAAATCTTTCTTCCTGCTGCCTGCTGACATCAAGAGCTAAAGTGAAAACAGCTCTGAAGGTAGCCTTGGCCTGTCTTTAAAATCTCCTACGTTGACTTCACCATGTCCATTGCCTTCCTGAGGTAGTTTCACATAAGCAGTTTCTAGGCCGTAGAGACTCCCCTGTCATCTGTCCCTTTCCTGATCAGGAGCCACACTGACAGCTGCTGGGGTCGGCGTGTCAGCACGGCATCCTTCTCACGGTGCACATCCACAAAGCCCTCGGTGTTCGCTGTCACCATGTGGCCACGCCAGCAGACCTCGGGGTGAAACCTACCACGTCTGTAAGGGAAAATAAAGTATAAATTGTTGCTTCTCGCCCCCTGTCTCAGATTGATCATGGTTAAATCAATGTTCTCGGGCTCTTTGGTTTCAGACCCCTTTACTCTCTCAGAAACTACTGAGGACCCCAGAGAGCTTTAGTTTATGTGAATTTTATCTACCATTATTTACAGGGATCTTTATCTAGTAAGATTTTCCTGCAAAAGCGAGGATATTGGCTCACTTGAGTTGCTTGGCTTTCTTACACCCTGACTCACTCTAGCCCAGCCCATGTGCACAAGCACACACCCATTTCACATGCTCTCCGGGCACCATTTGTCTTCCAGCCCTACAGGCAGTAAGTAAATTCTAACTTAACATAACACACTTAGGCTTTTCAAAATCCACAAAATTCTACCCAGCTACACAGACACACACACACACACGCACACGCACACAGCATTGCTGTGTCAGGCCCAATAGGATAAAGTCTAGCTTGTCGGTATGGCATTCGTTCAGAGCCCCTACAGCCTCCCTGTGCCCTCCCCTGTACGTCCCGCCTCACTGAGCTGGCCCCCACCCCCACCACAGTCACCTCCTTGTGCTGGCTGACAGTCTGCTCATCCTTCAGGGGCCAACTCTTGAGCCCCTTTCTACAAAAAATCCTCTTCAGGTGTTGGCGAGCTCTCCCTTTTCTGCACACGCACAACCCAGGCATGTTTCCACTTTACTTCCCTGAAGATTTCATACGTGTAAGTTGACTTCTACCCCCCACCTCGTCCACTTAAAAGTACATCATAATTTCTTATTAATGGACTGGTTGGCTGCTTACCTGGCTCCCCAGCATACTACTTATTTTGTTTGGTTAAATGTGTAGTTACTGGGACAGCTGTTTAAAACACACCCACTCCATGAACATTTTCCTCCACAGTCAGACATATCACTGTTGCTTTTCTTCATTCCAGCGCTTGACCACATCCCATCCTGGAGAGCAGAGGGAGACCGTTCTGCAGGCCTACGTCAGCAACGACCTCCTGGACTGTCACGGTCACGGCCAGGTGGGCGAGCCGCAGCCCGAGCCCAGCAGGGCCTTCGCTTTCCTGGGAATGGTCCTAGCAGCTGGGGGGCTTCCATTTTCTGCATATTTTCAGCCCGGTGACTGAACGTCAGCCTGGGCTTCTGTTAGCTCCTTAGATCTGCTCTTCACCCTGGATGTCAGCCCACTTTTCACATCTAATACAGAGCCCTGAACAAGTTAGATCTGCTGCACTCAACTGTGGAGCTCGGTTCTGCCATTTTTCCTTGTCTCAGATTCCCAGATCTTTCCCTCACCTTCCTTTACCATGAGTCCTGGGATTGAGCATGACTTAGGAAAGGTAGGTGAGCAGATTCAGTGTTTTTTCTTTTTTTATTTTTTATTTTTTGAGGATATGTTTTTATTGATTTTTAGAGAGAAAGGAAGGCAGAGAGAGAGAGAGAGGGAAACAGATGTGAGAGAGGAACATGGACCTGTTGCTTCCCATACACACCCCAGCCGGGGAATCCACAACCTAGGTACGTGCCCTGTCTGGGAACAGAACCCACAGCCTTTTGGTGTACAGGACGATGCTCCAGCCACCGGAGCCACCTGGCCAGGGCACAAATTCAGTGTTTTCCACCTGGGCCTGCCTTAAAGTGTGTCTAACACTGTATTTGTATGTGACTCTGGGCCAGATCGTTCTAGTGGGACAAGTATGGGGTTTGGAGTGAGACGAACTGGTTTCAGACCCCTGCCCTGCCCCCTGTTAGACGATACCTTTCATGAGCTCTACTTTGAAAGGTTCACTGTTTGGGGCACTTCTTGAGCCCTTTCAATCTGACAGCCTTAGTTCTGGGAACTTCTCTTGAGCTGGTGTGTTGGTGAGTCTCTGCTCTCTCTCAGTGCTGGACCTCTTGAACTGTTTCTCTAATTTTCTTATCTTTTCTCTCATATTTTTCTTTTTACCCCACTTTCTGAGAGATTTTTCTCATCTTTATTTTCCAACCATTCTGTCAAGTTTTTCATTTCCTTTTTTATAGCATTCTGTTGTTTCATGGATACAATTAGCTTCTGATATCTCTAAGTATATTAGTGACAAATTTTTGTTTATTTTTAGTTTTCTTATCCCTGCACAGTCTCATTTCCTCCGAGTTTGCTTTTGTTCCTGCACCGTTTATTTTGGCCCTATTTTCCATGTTAGAAACTTCCCTTGGGTTTCTGGTAGACCTTGGTTATCTCCTGATGTTTAGAGAGGGGGACTGAAAAGCCAGTAGGAAATTCTGAGTATGAGGGTAGGGCTGTGGATGGAGATCTCCACTGAGGGTGAGCCAGGTGGGCCATCTGTCAGGAGCAGGTGGCTTCAGGACCTGTAGTTCTTCCACTCAGGCCAGTCATTTTCCTCCAGGGACAGTCTTCTGATCTCCCCCCTAAAGGGGAAGGGTCTGGTTGCCAGTGCTCTGGGAGCCAGGTAGGTGAAGAGGACTGGGGGTGGCTCTTTAGACACCCCCCCCCCATTTTGATGTAGAAGCCCTGCTCGCCTGGGCCTGTGTCCCCCATCCGGAGACCCTTATGTTGCCTTAGCAGGAGAACACCCAGCCTCTGGTGAGAGGAGGACAGTGGTGTAGGAGCAGCATGAGCTGCTCCTTCAACAGTTTTCATTCATTTGTTCATTCATTCATTCTTATTTTCCCCGCTCTCGAGCCTTTTGAGGGTAAGTGATGTAAGTGGGGTCCCCTCCTCATTGCCCACATGGAATTCTTGAGTCTGCCAAGTCTGTTTCCCTCTGTCTTCCCAATTCCAAAAGTGTGTTGTTATAATTTCTTTTGCTGTTCTCTGTGATCTTGAGTATATGTGTCATTCTTAAAAATCCATTTACTAGAGTTTTACTGTGGTTTCAAGGAGCAAAATTGGAAGCGTGTGTTGGATCTGTCCTTCTAAGCTGGAAAAAGACCAATAAGAGCAAACGATATCACTGACTTTGTGTCAGTCACTGTTCTAATGCCTTGTGTAATTCTTTTTTTAAATAATTTTTTATTTTTCAATTATAGCTGACACAGTATTATATTAGTTTCAGTATACAGCATAGTGATTAGACGTTTATATAACTTTGGAAGTGACCACCCCAATAAGTCTAGTACCCATCATATAATCCTTTTAATTTAAAACTTTGAATAACTGATATTCATCAGATCAGAAAAAATCAGTTGGCAGTCAAGGTTTCCAGATGACCTACTTGGCTTTAGTCTATCTCACCTGTAATAAATGCAGGCCGAGGGAGAGCCCCAGGCCGCAGAGGGGCCCTGTTGCCGCTCACTGTTCTTTGACTCCCTGTCCTTGGCCCTTTGTGCCCCGCAGAGGAGCGTGCTGCAGCTGCTGCGCGGCAGGAGCGACGTGGTGCGCCAGTACATGGCCAGGCTCGTCAACGCCATTGCGTCCCTGGCAGAAGGTGAGGTGCCCACTTTTCTGCAGTGAAGAGCTAGGTCTCACTGATGTGGTTTTCCCTTTAAAAACAGGTGCTCTCCAAGTTTTTTATAGATGATGTGTTTCCTCAGTTTATTCCTGTTCAGTGCATCTAAGGTTTTTTGTGAAAATTGGGTGTTGTCATGTTGCTGTTGACTGTGTTAGAACAAATGTTGATGGTTTGGGAGTTTCTTTTGTAAGCCTTCTGGTTTTGTAACTGTACTTTTTGGATTGCTTTCGATATATAACAGATAATACATTTTCTATAATTTTCTACTTCAGTAAATTAATGTTGGTGACACCTTTAAAGCTGTTCCCAATATACATTGTACCATTTCCTGCAAAAGACCACAGCCTCTTAAATCAAGAGGATTTAAAATTTTCAGAGGTTACACACCACCATAACTAAATTGAAATGATTTTACAAAGTGTCATTAGTGTCCGAAGTTCTACCTTGTTTGAGCTCTTTTTAAAATGAATAAAGGGAGTTTCAAATTATGACTATGATGCTCCAAAAATGTGTCCATTCATTTATCTGTGCATTGATCCGTCCATCTAGCAAGCAGTTATCATAAGCCAGGGTATGCGCCAGGACCATCCATATATTACGATTGAAACTTATGTTCAAAATTAGCATCTGGATCAAGCCACCAAGTCCACATCAGGCTAGTGACAGTTCAAGCCATACTCTAGGGTTCAAGGTCTGGTTCCCAGCTTCTCTGGGCCATGGGCATGTCCAGAAGGAGCAAGGGGTGTGGCCAGAAAGCACTGCTTGGCTGCCTCTGTTGTAAAGACTAACAGCTCATGACCCGAAGGTTCCCCAGCCCGTCCTAGATCTGATGTTCAGGTTCAGGTTCAGGTGGATCAAGGACAGGGCCCCCCACAGGAGCACTGCGATGAGTTAGGTTTAGATGCCAAGAAGAGTGGTTTTCTGTCACTGCATAGTTGATTGACTGAAACCAACTTTGCAGAAGAAATATGTTGTAAGTTTTTTAGAACCTAAAAGTGTACAAACTCTACTTGTGTTACATGCAGAGGTTTTATAGAAAGTGGTTTTGGAGCATGAATGGCACACGAGATGAGCTCTTTCCCTAGTTAACTTGTTCGCCTCTGGCTGTGTTCTAGGTCGCCTCTACCTCGCCCAGAGCACAAAGGTGCTGCGGATGCTGGAGGAGCGGCTGAGGGAGGACAAGGACATCATCACCCGGGAGAACGTGCTCGGGGCCCTGCAGAAGTTCAGCCTCAGGTGCTCCCTGCAGCCCGTCACGGCGGCTCCTGCGAAACCAAGTTGGAGTTTTTATAAGCCACTATTCTGTGTTTATTTAGTCCCAGTGACAACCCAAGAAGCAGGTGATATTACTCAGCCAACACCTGGGGCAGGTTAGGTGACTCCTAAGAGCTAGAAAGCTCGTCTCTCATCCGCAGAACCGCCTTGCTCAGGCTGCTGTGGATGGAGGAAAGCAGTTTATTTATTTATTTATTTTTAAATATGTCTTTATTGCCCGGCCGGGTGTGGCTCAGTGCGGTTGAGCGGTTGAGCATTGACCTAGGATCCAGGCGATCGGGGTTCGATTCCAGGTCAGGGCACATGCCCGGGTTGCGGGCTCGATCAGTGACTCTCTCATCATGGATGTTTCTGTCTCTCCCTTTCCTTTCCTCTCTCTGAAATCAATAAAGATATATTTTAAAAAAATAAAAACTAAAAATAAAATAAAATAAATATGTCTTTATTGATTTCGGAGAGAGAAAGGGAGAGGGAGAGACAGAAAGAAACATCCATGATGAGAGAGTCAGTGATCAGCTGCCTCCTGCACGCCCCCGACTGGGGATCGAGTCGTGCAACCGGGCATGTGCCCTGACTGGGAGTTGAACCGCAATCTCCTGGATCCTAGGTCGATGCTCAACCCCTGAGCCACACCAGCCGAGCAGGAAGACAGTTTAAAAGGGCTACTGTAGTCTCCTAACCAGGACGATTGTGTCTCAGCCTTCAGAGGTTGAAAGAGACCCATAAATGAAACCTGACAGAGCCTCAGCCTCCCAGTGGTGCACAGTCCGCGTGTCCCACAATGAGCAGTCACAGCAAGTAGGAGAGGTGGCTCTGTGGAAGGCAGGGTTGGCGCCTCCAGGACCCTGTCCATATGTCCCAGCTACACACCCTAGAGTCCCAGCCCTGACCCTCTCGTGACCTGGAACTGCTCCCCGTCAGAAATTTAAAGTCAGACTTCCCTTCTGAGCCAGGTCTGATGTCCTCACAGAGTGTTCTTTTTTTAATCAACAGCTTTATTGAGGTATGTTTTACATACCACCAAATTTGCCTATTTTAAGTATACAAGTCAGTGATTTTTAGTAAATTTACAAAGTTGTATAGCCATCACCACAGTCTAATTTTAGGACAGTCCCATGATCACAAAAGGAAGCTTCATGCCTGTTTACAGTCACTCTTTGTCCGACCCCTGCCCCAGGTGACTGTGACTCTACTTTCCATAGACTTACCTGCACTGGATATTTGATGTAAATGGAATCAGATAATGTGTGCTCTTGTGTGGCTGGCTTCTTCCACTTAGCGTAATGTTTTTGAGGTTCACCCACATTGTATACATGTTGTGCCGAGTAGCATTCCATGTGCAATAGCGCACGCTCATCAGTCGGTGGCTATCCGGGTGGTTCCCGCATTTGGGCTGCTATGCGTGATGCCGCTGTGAGCACTTGTATGCGGGGCTTGGTGTGGCCGTGCTTTCCTTTCTCCTGGGTAGGAATCGCTGGGTCCTAGGCTGACTCTTCCAGCATCCACACCCCCCAGGACCACCTCACATTCTCTTTGACTTTATTATAATTCTGGTACCTTGAGTCCTCAGCCCTTCCTGACGGTCGGTCCTCTTCTGAACACACTTTTGTCCCATCAAGCGTGGGTGACCTGCCAGCCTGCCCTGTGACGTATTCTACGTGTGCATGTGCTTGGTGCAAAACAGTGGCAGGTATTTAGCTCCTGCTATTTGCCAGGGTCCTGCCAATGAGGAAAATCTCTTATTCTAACTCTGAATTGAAAAGAACTGTGAATAATCTCCAGAGTTGTTATTTCTTCAGAACATATAAACACTTCATTTCTGTTTGTTTAAAAAGATAACAGCTTGGTGCTGACTGGAAAAATTTTAGAAACTCAATAGCTGTAGTTAAGTAACAGCTAAGATAAGGTAAAAAATACTTTTGCCCGGTAAATACAGCTGTCGACTGCCAATTTTGCCTTTTCCTCCAAACAATCGTTTAAGCTTTCTGTTCTGGAAACGTGCTTAATGTTTTCACAGTTTTCCAGGGTCACTGCAATGACCGTAGAAAGTAGTTAGGCTCAGGGAGAGGGCTGCCCTCTCTGTACTCTAATAAATGTCACTGAGCAGGTGGGTATGAAGAGCAGCACAAGCAGATGCCATACCCATGGTGGTCTCACTGTGACTTGTCCCCCAGGAGATGTGCAGAGCTATTCTGATTTTCAGAGAATTCAGGTGGCTTCTCATGCGGATACCAGGCTTAGTGTTATCAGTTCTTAAGGCCGTGTGCTGTCAGGCAGTGTTGCACGATCCGACGAGGCACTGGATTTTGTAAGATGTGACACCTGGACTTTGGGTGGAAAATAGTTCTGTATATATTGTATTACCCAGGTCGTTAAATCATCCGTACTCTGTAGAGATCTGAGTCAAAATGGCATTGAGCTGGTTTTTGCTTCCCTTTTATGCTTTTCTTTATTTTTACACAGTAAAGAGCATGGGCGCAAAGTGCCTGCACTTGATTATAGCAGACTAGCATTCAGTAAAAATCTGTTTGTCAGTGAATTATTTCCATGGCTCTGCTTCCTGGGTTAAGTAGTCCAAAAGCTATCAATAAATATCTTAAATATCAGAAAGGAAACTTTCAAAGCAGGAGGCCTCCTCACTGTCTTGTCATTCTTTAAACTCTTAATAATACTTGCAGAAGGTAAAGAGTCTGTTGTTTCAGTTGAGTGGTTCTGACAGTGAGCTGTTCCATAGCATCAGCGTCTCGGTCACTCAGCCTTCTGCCCTGCGCTCCTGCCTCCCTGCTGCCCTGCGCTGCTGTATGGAGTTTCTCGCCAGCTGGCCTGACCTGTGGCCTGTCTCCTTCTAGGCGCCCGCTGCAGACAGCCATGATTCAGGATGGCCTCATCTTCTGGCTGATCGACCTCCTGAAGGAGCCTGACTGCCTTTCTGACTACACGCTGGAGTACTCGGTGGCCCTGCTCATGAACCTCTGCCTCCGGAGCGCAGGTCTTGCATTCCCCCGGCCCCAGCCCTGCAGCCCTGGCTCCGTGTTGGGGAGGGGAAGAGGCCTGACCCTGGAATCTAATGACCCATGAGCCTGGTCTCCCTCGTAGAAAACTGGATGCAGGAAGAGTGTAAAGCAGTTCCAGCTGGGTATAAAGCTGTGAACCCCTGAGGCCAAAATACCACTCTGGCCTTGGAAAGAATGTGTGATAGCTACATATAAATTCACAAACATATATATACACACACACACAGATGTATATATAACTGCATGTATGTATTATATATGTATGTAGCACCTGCATTAAGAGGAAATTAATTAGTTCATGTTTTTCTTCATTGCGTTATTCAAAGGTAGGAAGTTAAGAATTAGGATCACTTTTGTCTGAAGGAGAATATGTTCCCAAGACTGTACAGGTTTAAGTCGGTGGCAGGCAGGGAGAGGCAACCATGCTGCTGCCCTCGCTCACCCACTTCACCCCGAGGTGACGTGGGCATCACAGGTCATTCCCATACTTGATCAATAGACGTAGTGATTTAGCTTTTTCCAGTCTCCGTCGCTTCTAAGTGCCCTGATCCCCGGGATGAAAGAAGCTTTGGTCGAGGTGCCCAGTCCAGCTGTGCTGAGCTCAGCCTGAGCGCCCCGTGTTGGCAGGTTGCGGGATAAGTGGCTCCAGGCCGTTAGAGGCTGCTGCTCCCTCAGATGCTTTGTGGCCTGAAGTTCTGGTGTGGTTGACCTTACGAGTCAATGACTGTTTCCAGCTTCTGTTTTAAAACTAGCTGTGCACAGAGTCCTAGCTTTAAAGTATTTATTAGGGTCACAGTCGGCTTCTATTATTATCGTCAGTTTATTTGCAGTGAGTGTTGTGGTGACACATGGAGTCACTAAAACACCTATATGATTTTGATTGTGAAGGTTTGTGCTCTCGTGAGGCAGGAAGCTGCTCTGTGACATGTGGACTCTCGCTGGAATGAGAGGCTTGTGCTCTGCCTGGAGGAAAATGACCCCATTTACCGAGCACAGGAGTGTGCCGGCCTGTCCTGTCACTTCAGTCCCCATCACCTGCTGGGGTAGATGTTCATAATCCTGAGGGATCCCAGGGGAAAAAACGGGCCCAGATTAGTTAAGTGACTCACCCATGGCTGCACAGCTCATAAGCAGAGGAGCCAAGATCTGTACTCAGGTCTGCTGACCTGGAACTGTGCTTCTGAGTTGACATGTGGCTCTTGTTTTGTTTTGTTCAGGGAAGAACATGTGCGCCTCGGTAGCGGGCCTCGTGCTGAAAGTTCTTTCGGATCTGCTGGGCCACGAAAACCACGAGGTACTCAGTCTGCGCTGCTGGCCCCGGGCTCGGGGACTGCCCAGGACAGTCACCGCACTCCTCCTCCTGCGAGTGTGTGTATGAGCTGCTTCAGAGCTCTCCTAATTTCTGAATCCTACGCTCGGGAGCAGGACCCCTTCCTGCATGCCACCAGCCCTGCCTGCTGGCCCCCTCCTGAGCCTGCCTTTTCTCCTTGTCATCCTTCCGGGCTTCATTCCCCCACGTGGACACTCCTCTGTCGTGTTTAACATGCGTCTGTGGACGTGTAGGTAGTCTGACAGCGTATTAGGATTGTGTGTGTATTTAGTTTGTATAAATAGTGTTGCAGCCCAGCTCTCATTACTTGTCTTACTTTTTCCCCTGCGTGTTTGGGACCTTTCTGTGTTGCTCTGTAAGCTCTCTGTGACGGCCAGCTCACTCCTGCAGAATGGCCCTTGCTTGCAGCCCCCACTTACCCGCCGTTCCCAGGACTGTCCACTTTGGTTGCCTCCAACTCTGCTCCACACTGGTTGGCAGTGGACATTCCCACACTTGCCCCACAAGGGCCTGTGCCAGAGCCTCCCTGGGTGCACAGACACTGTGACAGCTGGCCCACCCTTATGTCAGTCTTACGTCCACTGGGTCAGAGTGAAGCACGTGGTTGCCACATGTCTGTCCCTGGTTCAGACAGTCAGCTCCCGTTCTGTTCATTTCTTCACGTTGTGCCCCAGGAGCCCCGTCAGCTGAGAGGCCGGGTAGTGGTTGCAGTGTGTGCCCTGCCCTTTATGTTTCAGAACCGGTGAGCTTCTAACTGCTCCTAGACCTGAATGAACTCCGCTCTCCGTTTCTTCAGCTCAGGCAGTTGAAGCTGGTGGGAAATATATTCTGTCTGTAATAGTAGAGGTCGGTTTCAAGTGTGGGAACCAGATGTCAGCTCTGAAAACTGAATCACAGAGGATTCAAATCATGTCATGAACTGTTGGCAATGCATTTGCTTTGAAAATGAGCTGGAAAACCTACCTATACACATTTTAGAGCCTAGAAATATTTCGCTACCCAAATAAATGCTACACTCATGTGTTCTCTACAACATAGTTGTGTTCTTGGAGGACAACACCCAGAAGCCGTGAAGAGAAGATGCACATAATTGACCAGATGTACATTGATTCTTTTGTATGGAAAAAAGTGGCATAACCAAAGTCAAAGACAAGTGATATCCTGAGAAAAAATGTGACAAAAATTTTATATCCCTAATATCTGAAGGACTCCTATAAATTGATGAGCAAAATTCAAACAGAAAAGCCAACAGGAAAAAAGCATAAAGAATATAAATGGAGTAGTAAATCTTGATCTGTAAACATGAAAAGATGTTTAATTTTGCTAGTAGTCAGGGAAACAAAAATATAGATAACTCTAAGATGCATTTTTTACCCAGTAGGTTGGTAAAAATTAAAAGTGAGGCATGCCATCCTTGGGGTACGCCCACTAAATCTCCTTTTCGAGTGAATTTTCTTTCTCCTAAACTCTAAGGGTCTCCATGAGACTTACAATTAGGGGAGCAATGGTCAGCAGCAGCTCATCCTGGGCTCACCCCATGAACCTGTCTCCAAGGCCCCTTTTCTCTGACTCTCCAGTGAGCTGACAGCAGCCCCTCCGTGGCTCACTTTCTTTCCCATACATTTCTAAAGAGCCAAAGCAGGACCCCCAGGCTCTCTCCTGTTGCTTCTTCTATCCCAGACCCTTCTTTCACTGTCCACAGCTGTAATAAACATTCTCTTAAAAATTTGAAGACCAGTGGTGGGAAGTGACCCCATCCCCTGCTGTGGAAAGTGTGGGCGCAGTCTTCTCGGAAGGTGCTCTCTTTTGTGAGGCACCTGCATGCCCCTCATCCTGTGGGGCCTGATGTTGGGGTTACCTCTGTGAGCAAAACAGGGGAAACATAAGTACAAGTCTCAGACGATACCAAGTCCATTCCAGTGGTGGAGGCGTGTGAGGGGCAGAATAGGAGCCTCCGTCGGGGGCTCAGGAAGGGCTCCCTCTGACGGGTCTGAGCCTGTTTTAAAGGATGAGTCAGCTTTTCAGAGAGACACGTGAGGAGTGCGCTCCAGCAAAGTGAGCTGTTAGGACCAGGGCCAAGGCCTGTCGCAGCGTGGTGTGGGGCATCCCCTGTGCAGTGTGGACTCTGCAGTGTGCACTTCATGGTGGCAGGGAGGGAGGTGGTAGAGGCCAAAGCCAGAAGGGTCCCATGTGCTGCACTAAGGAGGTAAGACTTCCCAGGTCGACCTGGCAGGTGTCTGCGGTAGGGAGAGCAGGGATTTGGGCACTGATGTAATGGTTGGATTAAAGGTGCATGTCAAAGGTAGAGACCCATCTGGAGATTGAGGTAGCCTAGGTCAGGGACATGTCTGAACAAGGACAGTAGCAGGCAGATGGAGAAGGGGTTCCCATCAAAGACAGTGTGGAAACTCCACAAGGGAGAGTAAAGAGCAGAATCAGGGATGACTAGGGGTTGCTAGCCTGAGTGACCAGGTGGCAGTAATTGTGCAGTGAAGCAGCAGGAGCAGGTTTGCGAGGGAATGAAGACTGGTTCTGACCTCTTTCGGCTGTCGCTGGGACATGCAAATGGAGACACTCACTGTCCTCTCAGCCGGAGGCTCTCAGGTGTGCTGTTTGATGATTGTGTTGTCTAGTATGTGAGAACTTGCAAATGACTGTTTTTTCTCCCCTTAAAGATACAGCCGTACGTGAATGGAGCGCTGTACAGCATCCTCTCTGTCCCATCCATTCGTGAGGAAGCGAGAGCAATGGTAAGAAACGTGCTGAGACACGTGTCCGCTTGTCAGCACCGCTGGTCAAGCTGTGAGGGCAGGGACTTACTAGACCAGCCCCTTGGAGGGCCCTCAGCTTATGAACACCCGGAATTTTCAGTTTCCTGATGAGTCGTAGCTTTTATCAGACTCTCAGGAGATCCCTGGCTCCTTCAGTGATTAAGATCCACAGTGTTAGAAAGTTTCCAGCAAGTTTATTTTTGGAAAGCTGTCAACATTTAATTTAAATGACATTTAGATTTGGGGTTTGGGAAATGCTTATGGATTTCGCAGTAGCAGAAGCTTAGTGGGGAAATGGGGAAATCTGTCACTCAGATTCACCTCCGGGACTCCTGGAGGAGTTGTGGCAGCGGGAGGATTGGTACAAACACTCCTGGAACCAGCAGACGTTCTGATAGCAACCAAATGGAACAGAAAGGCTGGTGCAGGTGCCATTCGTCCAGACGGGGCTTGTGTGCTAAGTAGTGAATTCAGTCTTTAATGTGTCCACGCCAGCGCTGTGCTGGAGTAGGAAACAAGCCGCAGGTAGTTCATGTCATGTCTGGAGGTGACAGATGTATCTAGACCTGATCCCCAAACCCCTGGAGTTTTGTCCGTTTTCCTTACAAGTGAAACCAGGCTAACAGTGTGCGGATTAAATGCGACGATGAAAGGATTAAATCTGTTTCCACAGGATAAATTCCATTTGAGACCAACAAGACATGGCCTTCCATTTGGTTTTCTTCCTTAGAATTGTTTAGTCTTCTGGTTGTTCATCTAAATTGCATCGGTTACTCCAGAGACAAAAATTTATTTAAGAACCAGTCTGTGTGGTCATTCAACAGTGGGACTTAATTGCCTACTGTTTTTAAATTTAAAAATCTGCTTTCTCAATACAGAACAGGGGGAAATAAACTTGATTAAATTCTGCATTCTGGTCATTGAGGTGGCAGAGAAATTGTCAGCCAAACAGAGCACAAGGAACAAAATGTGTGGGCTGCAGAGAAAGAAGGGATGGGGTGACACGGAATAAAGAGCAGGAAAGGCAGCCCAGGGCAACAGGTGGGGGCGGAAGGGCTGGCGGTAAAGGGGCAGGGACCAAGTGGGGGAGAGACACGGCTCTAGGGCATTCGAGAGGGTGGCCCCTAGAGGTCATCCTGTCCGGGGAGAGACAGAGGAGGAGAGGGAAAGAGCCTCAGACTGTGACCACGTCCAGGGTCTCATTCGGCTGCAGTTGAGTCCAAGCAGGAGAGGAGAGAGTGGTAATTGGGCAGGAAAAAGGTTGAATGAACAAGGTCTGTAGGGAACCCCCACATGTTTGGAAATGAAAGTGTTGCTACTTGTAAGAGTTAAGTGCTTGTGTAACAAATACCCTAAAGCTTCCTGGCTTAAAAACTTTATCCCCTCAGTTTCTGTGGGACGGAAGTTCAAGAGCAGGTTAGATGGTGCTGGCTCTCGTTAGATTTTGTTTGTTTGTTTTTTAATATATCTTTATTGATTTCAGAGAGAGGAAGGGAAAGGAGGAGAGAGAGAAATATCAATGATGAGTCATTGACTAGCTGCCTCCTGCATGCCCCCAATGGGATCGAGCCCACAACCCGGGCGTGTGCCCTGACCGGGAATCGAACCATGATCTCCTGGATCCTAGGTCCATGCTCAATCTCTGAGCCATGCCAGCCGGGCTCATTAGGTTTTAGTCAGGACTTCAGCTGGGCGGCCAAGGCTTTAGTTAGAGTTGAATCTGTTCAGGTTTCCTTTTATAGTTTCTGACGTATGTTTCTAGGCACCCTCTGATTTACTGAATTACGGGCTTTAAGAAGAAAAGTTGGGCCACTTAGGTAAAGGTGTAAGCAGCACAGGTCTCCCTCTGGCATTTTAACAGATGTTAAAGTCAAGCTCTGCAGGAACCCTTTAGCCTGAGCCGAGGAAGCTTCTGGACACAGGCCCTAAGCAGTTGTCTATTTCACTGTTTATGAGAGAGGCCTCTAAGGGAGGCTGTGGCCGAACTCGGAACCTGAGGTTTCCCACATTCACTCTTATCCCTGAGGAAGTTTCTCGATTGATAAAGAAATCACATTCTTTTTGCATATAACAAGAATAATACAACCAGACAATGAGGGGAAAAGCATTATAATCTCTCCAGCTTCCATCAGCCGTGGCCGTGCGGGGGAGGGGGCAGAGCCAGTGCCCTCCGCCGTGCAGGTGGCGCCGTATGCCCATAGTCCCGGAAGGCAGGTTGGCCGTCTGTGAGGAACCACTGAAGCCATGTTTGAGCCATTTCTTTTCCTCTGCTCGTTCATGCAGAGACGGTGCTCCACCACGAAGGTGCTCATTTCAACACATTATAACAGTGTTGTTATAACCTGGAAGCAGTGTGAACGTCTGGTACAGAGGCATCGCTAATGAGATCATGGTCCTTTTGTTCCAAGTATTAATAGCTATTGAAGATAGTAATTAGGAAAAGTAGCATGAGGCAGTGTGGGAAGTTTCATCGTGTAATGAGAGATAAAAGCAGAATATGACGTTATAAGAACTCTGTTTTTGCAACTGCGTAAAGCATCTGTGTGCTTTCGGAAAACGACAAAGAATACATAAAAATTATTAGTACCAAATGCTATCATGGTGGTTTTAAAAAAAAGAGCAAAAAGAATTGTTAGTACTGAGCAGAGTTAGTACTTCTCACTGTGCATATATAAGAAAGTGGGGGGGGGGGTTAGCTGAAACCACCCCATTGAAAAGTTTCCCCGCCTCCACAAAATGGAAATGCTCATGGTTCCTCTCCCTCGCCTTAGGGAATGGAAGACATCCTCCGCTGCTTCATGAAAGAGGGAAACGCTGAAATGACCCGCCAGATCGAGTTCATCATCAAGCAGCTGAATTCAGGTCCGTTTGGTGCAAGAACCTGTGGTCTATCCTTTGAATCTTTCACGCTTGCCCAGAAGATGCGAGGACACCCATAGGGGTCACATGTGCCTGGAAGATGAGAGGGCGCTCAGAGGGGTCACATGTGCCTGGAAGATGCTAGGGCACTTATAGGGGTCACACATGCCCTGAAGATGCGAGGGTGCTCATAGGGGGCTTGTCGTACCTCGGAGTTTATTCAGGAGCCCAGGTGAGCCCAGAAACAGAAGCTCAGCCAGGTAGTCAAGGCCACATTGTCACCAAATCAATGATCGCTCATCACACTTCAGGCTTATAGTCAACAAAAAGAATTCAAAAGCAATCACAGAAACACTTCTCTAACTGTAGGTTCTCTTTATGTGGGTCTCCCCCTCCTAATTCTTCCCCCATCTCCAAAGAGAGGCTTCCCCAAGTCCGAGAGAGGCAGTGAAGACAGATGCCAGTCTGTCACACCAGTGCAGAAAATGTGACCCTGCATTCATTCACTCCAGGAAAAGTCTGTTGCCACTGACCGCGTGGGAGGAGGTGGTCTTTCTATTTGGCTTCCTCCATTACCATGACAACCCGCATCCCATAATGAGCAGAAAAGGCCAGTGAAGGAAGCCTTAGATGCGACTGGGATGGTGGAGAAACTTTTAGCTCCTTCTGTGTACTCTTCACACCTTCATCCTGACTTGTACACGAACTAAGGGCACCTGGCACTGCCAGCATCCAGGGGCCAACGTGTCACTTGTGTCCGTCTATCTGTCCTTTCTCGGCACCCAACAGTCCACATCACTGAAGGTCCAAGTGCACAAATCTGTTCAGCACACAAACAAGGTAAAAATGAATCTCTTGATCTCAACTCTGATCTCAAGTCAGCAATTTGACCAAGGCCAAGCAAAGGGAGATGCCAGGCTCCCTTCCCTGGAAGAAGTCCGCAGGTAGCTCCTCCAGCTCATGGTGCACAGGGCGACCCCACCCCAATTAAATCGGAACCTCTGTGGGGGCCCAGGTGTGAATGGTGTTTAAAGCTTCCAGGTGATTCCAGTGTGCAGCCAAGGTGGCGAATCCCTGCCTTGGAAACGGGTCAGGGGAGACATAGGAGAACCTTACAGGGCTCCTGATGGACAGGAGGCAGCCGGACAGCATCCAGGGTTCGAGAGCTCAGTTCCCTTCAGGCCGAGGGCCCATTTCTACCTGAACATCCTTCCTTTGGTGTTTAGAAAGCAAGTATAATTCATCTTAAATCCAGGCAGGCAAGGTCTAGGACTTGATTTTCTGCGACAACTCAGATTCTGGCTTTGACGCCCTGTTCTGCTGGGTGGACATATTAAAAAAACAAACAGAAAGAAAACCTTGCCCTCAGTCCTGGCTGAGGTTGCTTCCCAACCTTCTCTGGGTAGACAGGCCTCAGCTTGGGAAGGTGGTGAAATGCTGGGAAAGTCATTCCCTGTCTTCTCCAGGGTCACCAGCTCTGCTGAGACCTCCCTCCAGAGCCAGAGTTCCTCTGTAGCTGTGGGGTCACGTGGGGGTTGGGACCCTCCTTCAGGGCCAACTGTTTCAGTTTATCGACATTCACCACGTCCATTTCCTGGTCAGTCTCCCACCTCCCAGGCAGCCAAGATCAGGGTGGGCCCCTCGCTGTAGCTCTCAGGCTAAAAAATATCTCTTTTCCTTCCACAAAACTGGCCCTTGGACCAACAGCCAAAGAATGTGGGGAGGGAGGGTTTCAGTTTACGTTTCTGTCGGGGATGTGCTTTGGCAAGTGGTTATCTGGGCAGAGCTGGGATGTGTAACCTGTGTGTTCAGGAAGGGCTTGGAAATACCTGCCTAACTCGGTAAGTTCCAGTTTCAGTAAATACTATCTAGAATATTTCCCTTTTGTCTCAAGCACCCAAGTTATTCTGTACCCAGAGATGATGGCCCAGGAGTCTGCTACTTGGAAACAAAATTAGAAAGTTGTGGGACATTTGGCTGGAGGACCAGACATAAGTGCACAAATACCTTAGCAAGTGTCCTCAGCCTCACATCCAAACCAACAGACCAGCACTGCGATGGAGCTAGGAGGGCGAGCTGGAGAGCCCACCCAGTCCCGCTTCATCCTCAGGGGCAAACTAACAGCAGAGTAGGAATTAGTAGGAATTTACTAGTTAAAAGTCCGTGAAATGGCCCTGCCACCACCTGTGTCTGGAGTACTGTGCAGGAGGTGACGAAACACCCAAACAAGTGAGGAGCCATCATCAGTAAACATCGATCATCCATAAGCGGTGATCGTTATCAGAGTTGTAGATAAAATGCCGAGTATGTCTAGGGGAGACTGGTTGCTGCTCGGTGAGGAATCGGGAAGGTTTCATGGAGAGAGCAACTTCTGTGTAATGCCTGCCGGGTGCCCAGCCCTGGGCCAGGTGGTTTAAGTCAGGTGTGCTGTGAGATCCCCAACACCCTAGGAAGTAGGTGGTTTCATACCCATTTTACAGATGAAGAAGCAGGCTCATTCCTTCTGTGACTCCATTGTGCTACTAATTTATTCCTCCTTTGTAAGCTCTTTTAAGACCTAGCAGTGAGCCCGGCTGGCGTGGCTCAGCGGTTGAGCATCGACCTATGACCCATGGGACCAAGGTTCAATTCCTGGTCAGGGCACGTGTCCAGGCTGCAGGCTCGATCCCCAGTCGGGACCGTGCAGGAGGCAGCTGATCAATGACTCTCTCATCATTGATGTTTCTCTCTCCCTCTCCCTTCTCTCTGAAATCAATAAAGACATATTGGAAAAAAAGAAAAAAAAAGACCTAGCAGTGAACCTCAGGAGCCTTCAGGACCCTACCTGCCGTGACCACTACCTCTCTGGAAAAATCATGGGATTTACAAATAGTTGATTTGAATCTCAATTCTGTCACTTACGGGGAGTGTGACCATAAACAGGTCCCTTATGCTCTCTGTCTCCGTTTGCTATAAAATGGGGATAAGAGCCAACAAAATCTTTATGTAGCATGATGCCCAGCAGTGAGACTAGCTTACTCCCCCCACATGCCTCTGAAATTGTATGTTGGCTTTTAATTTTTCTCACGCTACTGCTAATGTGCTCTGATAAAAATGGAGAGATGTATTTAAAATTGCTTAGGACGCTATCAAACTATGGCAGAAATGGTACCAAGAACATGATTGCTTTGATGTCACCTAATTCTCATTAGGGTGTTTTGCATCTCCGTAGAGGCCGAGGATTTTGTCGACCAAGGCCTCCAGCTGTGCGGAAGCCACTCACTGATTGTTCTTTTCTAGAAGAG
Source organism: Miniopterus natalensis (assembly GCF_054644295.1). NCBI lineage: Eukaryota > Metazoa > Chordata > Mammalia > Chiroptera > Miniopteridae > Miniopterus > Miniopterus natalensis. The sequence continues at coordinate 4,581,747 of NC_142088.1, read as the reverse complement.
CCCCCGGCTGCTGGTCTCGAATCCGACGATGATGAAGATGAAGATGATGAAGTGAGTTCAACCCTTCTGATGCCACATAGGGAGCTCATGTCAGGCTATTCTGAGTCCCTTCCCTGCCGTAAAAGTTAGTCCCAAAATGGAGATTTTTCTCCCAGCTGCTTTGCTCCCGGTTCTGTAGGCTGGAGTTCAGCTGGGGGGTTTCTGCTGGTGTCATTCGGGGGATGTCACGTGGCTCTGCTCTCCGTGTCCAAGCTGGGCTCGCACCCTCTGTGGCCTCTCTCCGTGTGGCCTCTGGTCACTCCGTGGTCCAGCCTAGACTTCCTTTCAGTTGGCCACTGGGCTCCACGAGGGAACAAGTGAAAGCGTCTGGTCCTTAGCTGGGCTCAGTGGTCTCAGAGCATTGCTTCTGCTGTGTTCTGCTCAGGGTGCAGCCCGGACCAGCCCGGGTGTGGCCGTCAGCCAGACTCCACCAGCAGGAGAGTCAGGGTGGGGGGCTGCTGGGGGGCTTCGGGGAGGTAGGCATCCTGCAGCTGACAAGGGGATGCCACATTCCGTGGCACTTGGGATTTGTCGGAGGTCAAAAGATGACAGGACTTCTTTGCTTTGAAGGGGCCTGAGCCTCTACCTATCTTCTGCAGAGGGGACATCAGGCACGAGGCTCACAGTGAGGATCCGTAGTGCTGAGGAGCGGAGCGCCAGTGCAGGGCGTGGTTCAGAGCTGGCAGAATTATCTGGTTTACTCTGTTATTTTGCATTCTTTTGATACGGTTTCCTGAGCTGTTAAGAGAGTGAAGGCTCAGAAGGAATGTGGGCGAGTCTCGGAAAGTGGCGTGGGAAAGGTGGCTCGGGCTGAAGTGGGATTTGCAGATGTCAAGCCTTCTCACTGGTTTCCCTCCAGACCCAGAAGAAACGTACGCGGTGTCCTCTCAGTTCTCCATGGCAGTAAATGATTTGCATTGTTTCTGTTTTGTGGGGAGTGAATGCTGGGAGATGCCTTTTTATTTGGAGTTTTGGTCTTTCAGTTTAAAAGGTGTGTAGAAGCCAAGTTTCTGTTCATTGATGTCATCAGTTGGGCAGATAATTCATTTAAGAGCCCTCCACCCGAGAGGACAGCTGTGCTGAGACCTGCCAGTGACGGTCCACCTGCCATTTTCTTCATGGGCCGTAGGTGGCACCAGTAGGTGTTCTCGCTCGCGCAGCCTAGTGGGACAAGCGCAGTTCTGGACCTCAGCTGGGATCCAGGCCTGCACCGGCCCTTCCTCCTCAAAGGCGAACCAGAGAGGGGAGGGGACCAGCCTCAGGCCACCAGAGATTTAATGGCAGTAAATTCTAGTTTTGAACAGGGATCAGCACACTTCTTCTGTAAAGAGGAAGATAGTAAATATTTTGGCCTTTGCAGGCCACAGGGTCTCTGTTTGAACCACTCAAGGAGCTATGGACAATGAATAAATGGATGACTGTGGCTGTGGTCCCATAAAATTTTATTTATGGACAGTAACATTTGAATTTCATAGGATTTTTATGTGTCACTACATTTTTCCCCCAAATATTTAAAAATGTGAAAATTATTCTGAGCTTGCTGGCTTCCAAAAACAGGCCTCGTGGCCCGTGGGCCATCCCTTGCCCAGCTGTGGAGAGAAACCAGCTCCCTGACTCAGCCGTTCCCCTCAGGACTATGATTAGACTCGATCAGACACCATTCTGTGCCTGGCCCTTCAATACTGTTTTAAATTGTATTTTGAGTTAATATCTTATTTAATTTTCAAAAACTTTTTGTCATTGTGTCCAAAAGTTCTTCTCAAGACCTATTTTTCCCTTTTCTGTGTTACTGCTTTGGGTTGTTTGGTTTGGTTTTGTTGCTATCAACTCCTTTTTGTATTGCAAGGGGAAATTCATTTGGTTCAACTGTTCTAGTTAATGATGGAAATTCAACTTTTGGAAATTTCCCTATGGAAGCAATTATAGTCTGCCATAAATGAAGAAATATAGAGATCTTTTAATTTTCTGGGCTTTTCGAAACTCTATAGATTTTTATTTTAAGAGGGTAGTGTTTGAAAATACTTGTGATAACTAGAGTTTTCAGAAGGTTCCTATGAGTGGTTTGGATGGGAAATTGTAAGGGAAAGATCTGGTGTTTGGGGCCATAACTCAACTCTTTGTCATGATCTCAGGACTCTCCCTCCCTCATGGTTCCCCGAGGAGTATTAGCTAGGGTGGCCTGTCTCTATTTTACTCAGCTTTCTCCAAGGGCAGGTGTTACTTTTTAAATAGCCTTTTAAAATTAGAAAGGAAAAAAAAAAAGTGAGAGATGCTTAAAGGAAAATTTCCAAGAATCACTTGAGCAAGTGGCACTGTTGTTGGAATGTGGCTGTCACCTCCGAAGGTGACGACTTTGAAGAGACAGCATTCTCAGAGCGTAGAGTCATACGTCATCTTGCTCAGCAATGTAAAACTTTTTTTAATTTAATAGTTAGACCCGAATCACAGATAGCGGAGCTGCTGTTTTCAGTTGGTTGCTTCTTGCCTCCGAAGATACAGTGGCTCTGTTGGAGAGGGTCCAGCGGCTGAGGGCACGTGCTCACATCACCTCACACTGAGCTGAAATTCGCACTCGCCCAGCCGGTGTGGCTCAGTGCAAGTTGAGCGTCAACCTGTGCACTAAGAGGTTGCCAGTTCAATTCCTAGTCAGGGCACATGCCTGGGTGTTGGGCTCGATCCCCATTGCAGGAAGATTGATCTCATTGAGGTTTCTATTTCTCTCTCTCCCTTCTCTCTAAAAATCAATAAAAACATATTTTTAAAAAAAGAAATCTGCACACTTACAACCCCGACCACAGATCCTGCTCCACTGGACACTCTTAAAAGGACCCCCAGGTGCAAAATCTAATGTTTTCTAATTTCTGAAAATGGAGTGACTTGTTCCATTATTAACACTTACTTAACTATGACTGATATACATACATTTATGTGCCAGAATAAAAGCATTCAAAGGTAGACAGCCTTGTAGACTGTCCAGGACATAATGTCAAATGGAAAAAGGAAATTGCAAAGTAATGTGCACAGTATGATTCTATGTCAGACAAAAGTAAACATGTAAACACACATCCTTACGAACTATGTATGTGCTTATGTACCCGCGCAGCAGAAAGGTACGGGCGTGACACCCTCTTTGTTGACCCTGGGCGGGGTGGGAGGAGGTGTGTGGGTGAGAGGCGAAGAGAGGCCTGGCCGCGGGGCTTAGATTCGATGGGGTGAGAAGTGAGGCACGAGGGGCCCGTGCCGGAGGTCAATTGCTGAGCGCTGTCGTAGACTGGTGGGCAAAAGCCGAACTGGGTGGCGGGGGAACAGTGGGAGGTGAGAGAATGGAGCAACAAGTACATTAGCTCTTTCCACAGATCTGGCTGTGAGCAGGAGAAGGTTGGATGGTAGCTAAACGGGGCATTTTTGTTTTGCTTTAATTTGAGGGGGACCTGAGCAGGTTAAAATGCTGATGGAAGGTCCAGTAGAGGGAGAGGCTGAGCGTTCACGGCAGGAGGAGGGAGAGAGGATGGCACCTGGGCAGGTGTTTTCATTATTTCCTAAATTGTTTCTTATCGTCGCGTGGTCCACAAGATCCAGACCCTTTAAACCCCCCAGGAAATAAAACCATCATTAGATAAGCTTGGAAGGACACACAGGAAAATGGACATGTGACAACTACAATTTAAGGGTTCAAACACATCTCATCCAGCGCTTTTATTGTATTATTTAATACAATTTATTTTTATATTAAATTTGCATTACATGTTCCCAAAGGAGTCCTGATTCCAATGTTCTGGCTTCAAATGACTCATGTTTCCTTATCACTGAGCCAGCCCTCAGGTCAGTAAAGACAAGCGTCATGAGAAGGTTTCCGGGGAATTGTTAGGCAGGTCGAATATGACAGTTCTCTGGGAATGGGGCCTTCTGGGTGCCACCTCCAGTGACTGACTGGCTGCTGGTTTTTGCTTTGATTGCAGGACCAGTGGTTTTCAAAGAGCAGGGGAGAGAGTGAGAGGAGTAGGGAAAGTTTTAATGCCCCATTTGTGCTCTTCCTGAGAGCTAGCCATTTTTTTCTTGAGTAAATGCTCCCCAGATTGTCTCAATCCTCTGGTTAATTTCCAGAGTTCTAAAGAAACTGATTTTGATAATTTTTGCCAGTGTTCGCCTTGCTTTTATGGAGGAATGGATTTTCGGAAGTCTCACTTCATAATTCCAGCTGGCGTTTTGCCTGTTTTGCACTTTGAGTAGCTCTTTTACCCATGCGTGATTCTGTACTTTTATGCATTGATCATTCAGAAAATAATGGTTTTTCAGTTTTTCAGTTCTTCTAAATGTTGCCATATTTCATTATAAAACATCCCCCCAAATTGCATTAGTTACTGCCCCAGCCCGTTTGGCTCAATGGTTAGAGTGTCAGCCCTCAGACTAAAGGGTCCTGGGTTCAATTCTAGCCAAGGGCACCTACCTCAGTTGCAGGCTTGATCCCTGTGGGGCGTGTGGGAGGCAACCAATCAATGTGTGTATCTCACATCGATGTTTCTCTCTCTCTCCCTTCCACTCTCCCTGAAAAGCAATAGCAAAAATATCCTCCGGTGAGGATTTAAAAAAAAATAAAATAAAATAAACTGTATTAGTTACTATCACCCCTGGTCTCTATAGAAAGTCTTTGGGTTTGGGGAAGCTAGCAAGCTCACAGTAGATACCGTCAGGTGGTTTCCTTGAAGTGACAGGCTCACCTCATTAATTTTTAAGAAAATATCTGCCACACACCCAGGTCTGAATAACCAGCTTGTCTGTCATTCTTTCACACTAAAATGGCATTCCAAGAAAAAAGTGCTTTGTTCAGCCGGCAACTCCAATAATCTCACAAGTGCTTTTCCTCAAGAAAACCATCATTTGCGTCCCATTGTTACACAGATGGGCCACAAGAGTCACAATTGAGTAACATTAATTCCTGCTATTTCATCAAGGACTCTGTCAGATGAAACTGTCACCTTCTTGTCATCTACCTGTCTGTCATCTTTATCTATCGCGTGTCTGTCTGTGTGCCTGGTGGCAGTGGGAACACAGCGACTATACCACGGTTTGGTAGCATCGCCTAATAGACGCTCAGGCACCAGAGGTCTCCCCTTCATTGCTTTTGCACCATCAGTGCAGATGCCGGGACAGTTGCTCCAGGATAAACCGTGAACGTCAGTCAGTGTGTTCAGTGCGTTAGTATCTCAGCAGCACCACTCGTGTTTGGTTGCCAAGCATTCCCAAAGAAGATCCTTGGCCCAGAGTTACTGTTGGCACTGGGTAAATGCAAGGCAAATAGCAGGTCCAGCCGTACTTCTGCAGATGACACCTTAACTCGGCATTTATGTTTGCAGCTTAGTCTTTATTCAACAAGCTACTGTTTTAGTGGAAAGGAGCACACTATAATTTTCTAACTTTCCATCCAGCAGGCAGTCAGTGGTGTGAGCTGTACGAGGCTACTGTGTGTTTCTCCAACCATGGCAGTGCAATATCTTACCCTTCAAGGTTCTTCAGTGGCTTTGTTTTTTAAACATTTTTTTGTAAGAGGGGAATAATTTTAGTTTTATAGAAAAAAAATAATACAGAGATTTCCTTGGATACCCATCATGCAACTTCCATGGCTTTTAAATCTAGTTTGAAAACTTGTAACATTTTCAGTTTTTGACTTTTTAAGAAAAAATACATTTGTGTTTAAAATATTCAAATCCTTTCTCTTTAAACTCTTACTAATTGGTCTCAAAATTATACCTCATCTTAACTGGCCTATGATACTATTCAGTTGTGTTCTGTTACATAAGACACAGTAGGGTAAATTATTGACATCTCTTAAACAGGGAAAGATAGTGTCCATATTTCTGTCTTTTATTTGCAGTTTTGCCCTCGGACTAGATTCCTCCCTTCCATGAATCAGAGAGCTTTCTGATAAGTTCGTTTCCTTTTTTTCAGCATTTTCCCATCAGTGTGCAGCTCTAGGTTAAGAAAGCAAGTCCTCTGCTCTCCCTTTTTAAGCCAGTGATCTGTCCTTAAAAACATAAGAAAAAGGTATTATGAACAAATTTTCTTATATCCTTTATCTTTTATTTTAGAATGAATGAGTCTTAAATTTTTAAATAGTAGTTTTAGAGAAATTTTTAAAACTTAGAAACTTTTTTTAAATTTTAAATATACCATTGCAGCCCGGCCGTGTGGCTCAGCAGTTGAGTGTCAGCCTAGGATCCAGGAGATCACGGTTCAGTTCCGGGTCAGGGCACATGCCCGGGTTGCGGGCTTGATCCCCAGTGGGGGGCGTGCAGCAGGCAGCCGATCAATGACTCTCATCATTGATGTTTCTCTCTCTCTCCCCTTCTCCCTTCCTCTCTCTGAAATCAATAAAGATATATTTTTTTAAACTACCATTGCAAAATAAAGCAATAAGTGTACTTCTAGCCTGTTTCTGCAGGAGAAAGGAAAACTTCAAGATTTCAAAATGAGGATTTATTGGGTGATAATGAAGCATATCAGTAATAGTAGATATGACTAAAGATAGACAGGAAAAGCACAGTAGAATTATTGAGAACAAACTCAGCTATGAAAATCTAGAAAATACAGGGATACTCAGGCATACACTACATTAGCGATCCAAGTTGTGGCGTCGCTGTTCACGCAGCCTTTAGACAACCTCATTAGATAAGAGTGAAAAAGACAGGTCTTATTACATCAAAATAGTTATGTATTATTTTATGTTGTATAATTATATAAAATATATACATCTATTATATCTGATATGTAATAATATATTATTGTGAACATAGTTTAGACTTTATAACCCCCCTGAATGAGTCTTGAGGCCCCCAAAGTCTCCCAGACCACACTTTGAGAACCATTGGTTTACACTTTTGTTGTATACAATGTTTATGAGTTTGGGTATCAAAATTTTCTCTTTATAAAATAGATATGATGATTTTTCATCTTTTCTAGTGGCTGGAATTAGTTTTACTTTATTTTGTCTGATCAGTTCTCCTGCCTCCACCCCTTCCACCTGGCCCAGTGGCTTATGTGCATTTCTGAGGAAGGGAAGCTGGTCAGGTACGAGGAGGACAGCTGGTGGGTGGGTCTGCCATTGACCCGCCAGGTGGCTGCGGAAGACTCAGGCCCAGTGACCCTCTCATGTGACTCGTTGACTATGACACAGGAGGCCTGGACGTTTTCTTTTGTCTTAACCACATTTCCTAAAGCTGGGTCTTGTTCTTTTTCTTTTTAATTCTTACCAAGGATGTGGTTGTTTTGTTTTGTTTTGTTTTTTTAAGAGAGAAAGGAAAGGAGAGAGAGAGAGAGAGAAACATCCATGTGAGAGAAACATCGATCAGTTGCCTCCCATATGCTCCCTGGCCAGGGGTCAAACCCACAACCTAGGTATGTGCCCTGACCGGGAATTGAACCTGCAGCCTTTTGGTGGACAAAACGATGCTTCAGCCAACTGAGCCACCCGGCCGGGGCCGGGTCTTGTTCCTTTAAAAAATTCCATGTCAGTACTTTTCAAGGTAAAACTTAGTATGATGCTCTCTCTGGGTGCATTTACCAGTACCAGGCCCTGCATGGGCACAGTATGCAAAGAAAGGGCAGCTCAGGCAGTAGGACTGAATCTGGCTTCACTGAGGATAATTAACATCAAAGCACTTGGCCCAGCTCCTGGGACATTGCCGCCCTTGGTGAATGTTAGCTCCCATTGCTGTCACGGTGATTATACACTGATACTGTCGCAGGTTCAGGCCCACGGGGCCTGGCTGCAGAGAACCACACTAAGGTGTCCCTGCACCCAGCACCCCTCTGTGCTCTGGCTCTGGTGAAAGCGCGGGTGCCAGAGAGAGCACCAGATAAGGCGTGGCCCCAGGTGTTGTGAAATACAGTGTATTAACCGAAAATGCGAGGGTCAGTAAGGCTAACCCATCAGAAGACCATTGGCTTTGAAGAGCTAGTTTGTTACAGTTCCCGGAGGGGCGGGCACGCCATGTCCCAGGGGCTGCACAGGGAAGCACCAGAGTCGGTTGGGAGACAGAAAGAGAGGGCAAGGTAGCCAACAGCCATTACTGTGGTTTCTGCAGTAAGGAGTGGGCCAGACAGGGTGAGCTGGTTTAGGTTGGACTAGTCTGAATAGTTTCCGTGGGCTCTGGGTAGACCCATGTCCCTGGGGTGATTAGGGCAGGTGGGTAATGCCCTGAGTGTGAGCCGGGTGTTTGGGTGGGGTGGTTGGGTGTGGGCTCTGGGTTGGTTGGTTTGCATTTGAAAGGTGTGCTCCCCAGTGAGTTGTTTACTATCTCAAGGAATTGGCTAGTCCTGGGAAAGGTGGTCTTCCCAGGGTCAGGAAGGCCCAGCTGTCAGAGCATCAGAATAGAGGAAATGAAAGACAGGATTCATTCACGAGGCTCCCAGCCTGGCCTGCCCAACGCTCAGCCTCACCTCCCTCTTCTCCCTGAAACAGACTCTGCCGGCCTAAAGCTCAGGGACCTCACAAGGTCTCAGGCCCTCCCTGTGATTTTCCTGCCTCCTTCCTCCTGTCATTGCTGCCGCTGGGTTCCAGGGCTGGGACACCCTGCCATCCTCATGCTAGTCATCTGACCACAGATTCACACTGATCCCCTTCATGCTCACCCCAACCGATAAAGGCCAAAGTCTCTCAAAAGGGATTTTTATTTAAAAACTTAGCAAATTAGAGAGTGTTAGAGTTATTAGTTCCCAGATCTCAATGGCAGAGAGGGTGGGCGTCCCAGCTGAGGAACGCCATGAGCTGGGAGCACAGGCCTGACACCAACCCAGGATGGTTCACCTTGGCCCCGGCTTGGGGCGTGCAGAATGGAGCCGGGGGAGACAAGGTTGGAAAGGTGACCTGGAGCCAAACTGCAGAAAATGGAGGACACTGAGTATTTGTGAGCCCGGGAGGAATTCCAACAGGGCTGTGCCTTCAGAAGATTCATCTGGTGTCGGTGTTCAACTTAACTGAAGACCGGGGAAGCTTAGGAACACCTGGCAGTGCTTGCTGTGTGCACCCCAGGGCCAGAGCTTAATGAGCTCCCCTCCTTTTATTCCTCATGGCACTTTTGTTGAGTGGGTTCTATTTTTTGCCTTATTTTTGGATGAGAAACCAAAATTTAGAGAGGTTCAGAAACTTGTCACAGGGGCAGTAATTGGGGGAACTGAGGTTCAGACCCAGGCAGGGGTCCGAGTTGCGTGCCTGCCCTCCCACAGCGCGCTCCCGGGAGAGTGATGCTGCCGGTGGCCAGGGCAGGGAGATACTCCGCAGTGGCTCCTGGAGGGAAACCCTGCAGGAATGGGTAACTGGCAGGCCTGTCCTTAGCACTGGAGGCTGGAACCTTGGACCCCAGAGAGTTGGGAGGATGGCGATGCCTGTAGCAGGTGGGGAACACGGCCTTGGGGTGGACACGTGACTGTGTAGGGCGAAACTTGATTTTGTGAGGAGGGTACATATCGTCCCCTGGCTGGAACAGAAGATGGTGGGACCCGGAACCAGCCAGTGTCTGAGCAGGCCTCCCTCGGGTGCCCTTGCCATTGCTGAGAGCTTGGGCCACGCCTCCTTTCCCTTTGGCCACCTTCATACATAACCTGCGAGGTGCTGACCCACCCAAAGCTGGTCCGGGTGCAGAGAGCCACGGGTGAGCTGCTCTCCCGGAACCGCTCTGCTCTGCTGGCCCCGCCGTGGTCAGCTTGCTTGGCATGGGGCGGACACACTTTTAATTCCATTACCTAATTGGCAAAGAACCGTCTGTCTTATGTCTGCATCACTTGTTGGGCCTTTCCATTATTTAACCATGTCCATAAAAAAACAGTGTTCCCAATTAAAGCTTTTGCCTTTTTCCTGGTTCTAAATTCATTAATTTCTGTAGCACGGCTCCTGCACTCTCAGACCCTGGCTGTGTTGAGCTGCCCAACAGGCTGACTCACGGCCACTGCCCCCATTTCCACTGCGGTTTCTATGGGAACAGACGTCGGACGGCCCAAAACAAGGTGAGGCCTCGGGGACACCTGGTGATTCTCAGGCATTTACACACCTTATTGTCCAGCATCTGTTTCCATGGAAGCAGATGCAGAAATGGTCGACCAGTGCTCTACAGTAAACCTTTTCTTATCTAACTTTTTACAAATACCAAAGCAGTGCATGGCTTTTTCCTATCATCACAGATTTTTAGAATAATAGTGCTTTTTGGTAGTGAGGCATATATATTCCTAATTTTGACCTGTTTGATAAATCCTTATACCTAAGTGCATTCCCCTAGCCCTACCCAGAGTTATCCACTTTGGCACTGTTGCCATTTTGGCTGGATAATTCTTTGTGGTGGGGCTGTCTGTACACTGTAGGGTGTTTAACAGCATCCCTGGCCCCCACCCAGGAGACGCCAATATTATCTGCCCCACCCCAGAGTCACGATAACCAAAATGTTTCCAGACATTGCTAAACGTTCCAGGGAGGCAAAGTCATCCCCAGTCGATGGCCACTGGCCTAAGTCAACATTGCAGAGACTCGCTCCATGTTCCTCTCTTAAGAGTTCTGTTGCTTTAGCTCTTAATTTAGATCTAGGATCATTCTTAGTTAATTTTTGTGTATGGTGTGACATAAATATTTAGTGTAATAATTTGTGTGGTTGGGTTTAATTCTGCTATTTGCCATCTGATTTCTGTTTATCTCATGCATTTTTTCCTCTGTTCCTTCTGCCTTCTTTTGTATTAAACAGATATTTTTAATACATCATTTTAATTACTCATCTTTTTAGCAGTATTTGCCTTTTTTTTTTTAAGTTGGTTCTAGGGATTACAATATGCAGTTTTTACTTATCACAATCCACTTCAAGTTAATACAGAGCTGTTTCCAGTAAAACAGAAGAACTTTGCACCAGTGTGGCTCCATTTCTATTCCTCTTTTGTGCTCTTGTTGCCATTAGTGCTGCATTTATATTTATTATCAAGCCCGTGTTATAAGTTTTTGCTTTAAACAGTGATATGTCTTGCCCTGGCCAGTGTGGGTCCTTTGGTTGGGTGTCATCCCATGCACCCAGATGTCACTGGTTCAATTACCAGTCAGGACACGTGCCCGGGTTGCAGGCTCGATCCCCAGTAGGGGGCATGCAGGAGGCAGCCAGTGTTTTTCTCTTCTCCCTTCCTCTCCTTCTAAAAATCAATAAACTTCTCTAAATTAAAAAAAAAAAAAAAAGTGATATGTCTTAAAGAAATTTGAGAAAAGAATATACCTGTGTATCCGCACACGTGTTTACCAATCCCCTGCTCTCCATTTCTTCCTGTGTGAAGCTACCATCTGAGGTCATTTCCCTTTCGCCCGAAGCACCACCTTTAGCACTTCTGGTCTTTCAGTTCTGTTAACAACAGAGTCTCTCGCTTTTTAAAATCTGGAGCTGTCTCTGTCTCACCGTTTTTGAAGGACACCTTCACTGCAGTTAGACTTCCTGGTCAACAGGTTTTCTCTAACCCTTTGGATGTGTCACTCTGTTGTCTTCCGGCGCCAGCTGCTTCTGAGGAGAATCTAGCCGTTGTTTGTCACTTATCATTGTTTCCCTGTATGTGATGAGTTGTCTTTCTCTTGTTACTTAAAATTCTCTTTAAGATACAGTTTTGGCTGCCAGCAATTTGATGTGCCTAGGTGTGGCTTTCTTTGTATTTATCCTTTTTAGGGTTCATTGAGCTTCTTGGGTCTGTAAGTTACAGTTTTTCACCAGATTTGGAAGTGTTCATCCATTCTTTATTCAAGTATTTTCCTGCCCTGTGGCACACTTTAGAATACTCGCTGCTGTGCAGCAGCTCTGAGGCTGGCTTCCCTCTCTTCAGTGTTTCTCTAGCCTGGCCTTTGAGCCTGTTACTGCCTGTTGATCCATCTTCTGGTTAGCTGATGCTTCTGGGGTCTCCTGTTCGCTGCTGAGCAAAATCCACTAAAGTTTCATTTCAGCTATTTTATTCTCAGCTCTCGAATCCCCATTTGGTTCCTTTTCATGGTATCCATTTCCCAGTTGACATTTCCTGTTTTTCACTAATTTTTAGTGTATTTTCCGTTAACCCTTGAGCACGTTTCTCTGTAATTCTTTGAACATTTTGATAATAGGTGCTTGTCTCCTAAAACCAACATCTGGGCCCACTCAAAGCTGGTTCTACTGGCTGCTTTATTTTTCCATGTTTCTTGGCTATGTCTAATGATGCCTTGGTTTGAAAAGCAGGCATCGTGGACTATGTCGTAGCGATCCTGGGTTTGTTGTGGTCTGCTGAGTGGTGCTGTTCTGTTTTAGCACGCAGTTAGCTTGCCTGAGCTCTGTCTGTGAAACTCTCTCCGCTGTGGTAGGCAACTGGGTGTCTCTGCTTTTCATCTCCCCGCCCTTCAGGGCTCCCCACATAGTTTTACTGTCAAGAGATCTGGGCAGAGATTGTTTACATTCCTCAGGCCAGTAAGGTTCCCACCTCTGCCACTTGAACCATGTGGAGGCTGAGGAATACTTTGAAAAGTGCAGGAAATCTGCAAGTTTCCCCAAGCTTTTCATTTCCTTGGGGCTCCCTGGGGTTCTCTGTACTTTAGCAGCCTGTCCCGGGTGCAGGGGGTTTATCATCACAGTCCTCCCATGGCTGTCTTGCTTCCAGAGCCCCCCCCCCCCCCCCCCCCCCCGTTTCTAGCTGCTCTGCTGCTTGTCCTCTACCAAGTCCGCACCTTCAGCTGGTACAGCTGTGGGTTTTCCTGCCTAAAATAGCTGGGAACTTGCCCAGGCACAGGGACCATGAATGCACCATTCTTGCCCAATTTCAGTAGCTCTGCCCCGGTGAGCAGACACTTCTCAAGCTGTTCTCGCCATTGGTCAGATTCCAGTGTCCTGAAGTGATTGTTTTTAAGGAATCTGTCACGCTTGATTTCTGTAGAGGGAACTTGCCTGGCCCCTCATGTTCCTGCTGCTGGAAACTTCAGGCACTATTTTGGGCCCTGGGGACATAGCAATAAGCAAAATAGATATTCTATCAGGAGAAAGCAGACCTCAAACAAATAAGCCAGTAGAAATATAATATGTCAAATGGTGGCGTGTGTGCCCTGAAGAACAGTGCATCTGGTCATGTGTCTGTGCCCTCCTAAGTCCAAGGTGACAGGGAACAGATAGGGCCCAGCATAGGAGCCTCTCTGTACCCACTCATCAGGCGGTTGTCATGAAAGAAGCATGTGTGTCAGCCTTGAGTTTTAACATCATCATCACAACCTGGGGGCGGACTAGGCAGATGCAGGCCGAGGTGTGCTGGGGCAGAGGCCCCTGGTGCTGCTGTCCAGAGCTGGAGCCGAGGCTGGCGGGGAGTCAGGCTGGATCTGGGGATGGAGATCGGGGAGAAGAGAAGTCGGACACCCTCTGTGGGTAAAGGAGCAGAGGGAGGCTGCTCCCAGGGCAGACGTCTGGTGACAGCCGACCTGTGAGGTTTTTCCTGAAAAACCAAATTCAGGTCCCTGCTCTCCCCTATTACCCTCCTACGCCCAGGAGCTTGAGAAATTAGCCAATTCTTACTGTTCAAATCTCCTTCATCCAGACTCTGAGGACAGTGAGGTTCATCCAGACGTTCCAGAACGTGCATGGTTTACTAATTAATTGTTTTTCCTCATGACGTCCTTGCCGACATAAGAAAACACCTTCATGTGTCAGGGGTGGGTTTGCAGTTCTGGTTGGAGGTTTCCTGTTAGCTAGCCCCACCCCTCCTCACTCAGGGTTGGGGGGCACACCTAGTCCCCGAGTCTCTTCTTCCATGACCCCTGTTTGAAGCGACCACAAGTCCTCTTGCCCTTGAAATGCATGGTGTCCGGACGCCGCTGTGAGGCTGCTTCCTCCCTCCCTCCCTCCCACCAGAGCTTGCTGCTGTCCCTGACTCCGGTCCTGCTGAGCCTCCAGGTCTCCGAGTCTGTGTCTTACGTATTTTAATAAGCTTGGCTTTTCACAGAGCATTTTGCCATTATCACCGCATATCTTGCTGTTTTCACTTAAACTTCAGAAAACATTTGAGCAGGCAAATTAAGCAGCTAAAGCCATGGGGTAGAAGAGCCAAAGAAGTAAAGGTCTTGGGGTTTTTCTGGTTTCTATCCTGTGGTTATTTCCGGAGCTGGGCTGGTGGGTAGACCAGCCATTGCCACCCTGATGTGTTTTGTGAATGGAGAGGTTGCTGTCTGGAACAACGTCTCAGCATCACTGCGTGTCCTCAAGGACTCGGGACCTGTTCCGTCTGCAGGCCTGGGCCCACACTCCCAGAAAGATGCGAAAGGGACACGGTCCGTTCCGCAGGGAAACGTTCACTGTGCCGCCTGCCCAGTCCCTTGTCCACCCTTCCTCTCCCGTGCGGAGCGTTTCCCCTGATTTTTACAAAGAGTGAGGTTTACGGTTCCATGTTCTAAGGTGTCTCAAATTTAAACTGTTGGTAGCAGTCTTATAATTATTTTAAGTGGAAAACACACTTGATACTTTTACTTGTCATATATAAAACCACTTGAATACATTCTGCTCTCTGCGTTATATCTGTAAGAATCTGAGTTTTCAAATGCATTTAGTGGTTAACCTTAGTTTTATTTTCAGGCCAATTGCTTAGAATCTGGTTTGTCTGGAGTATTATGTATCTAAAGCCTCCAGTTAAGCATCTTGTGTCATAAGGTCACCGAGCTGCCGTGGGGAAGCCTCGCATTAGAACACCTCAGTTCGTGTCACCTCGGGTGCCTTTTCTGCGAGGGTTCTTCGTTTCTTGAAGTAATCGGTTACCCCCAAGCTTTGCCTTCTGTAATCTGACTCCTGCCGGAGCGCATAAAGGCCAGTAATTTTAGTAAAATTCCTTCCCACAGTGGCATTTAAAACCCCACCCTAAGGAGGCATTTGTTCCGTATCCCTCACCTACTTCCTTCACTAAGTGGGTTGCCAAATATGTTTAGCTTGGAACTCAAGAGCTGGGAAAAGTTAGCGAGTGGCGGGGGTTTCACGCCTGCCCGGGCCTGGGGCACCGGGGGCATCGCCGGGGCTGCCCACCCTTGAGGGAGGCGTAAGCTCCTTCCCGCCGAAGCTGCGGAGCGAGGACCAAGGGCGCCGCCTCTGCCAGGCAGAGTGCTCACGGGAAGTGTCGCCCACTGTGTCCCCGGCGTTCCCACCACAGAAGGTTCCTGCACATCCCCCATTGTTCCAATCCCCTTGGCCAGAGCGCTGCCGTCAGCGGGCCGGGTTCTCAGCCGCTCTCTGCTCACACCTCCCGCCGCCACACCTCGCGCCTCCGCCGCCCGGGTCGCTGGAAGCGGATTGAATAGGATTGAATTCGGCTCTTGCGTGTCTTTGTTAAATTGCACTTTCCAGCCCCGCTGGCCCAGCTCAGTTTACCGCCGCTCCTTGCGTCTCGGGAGCCTGGACGAGGCCTCCATGTCCTTTTTGCTGATATTAGTGTTTCTTAGGAAAACGATGACAGTGACTTGCTTATATCTATACAGCGTACGGACTTTCAAAATCAGAGAACTTAGCACATTTTCTCCATCAGTAAGCCATGATTTTAAAGGAGTCAGCAAGACGACCTCATTGGCGGGATGGAGAAACCTAGGCACTGACAAGGACTGCGGCTTCCAAGGTAGAGCCTCAGGATGAAACCGTCTTAACCAGGAACCATCCACTGAAGAGTGACTTTCACATCCGTTTTCTTACATTTATGCATCTGACATTAACATGATAGTCTTAAAAGCACCAATGTATTTGCCTGTGCTTTGCCAGTAGAAAAGCGGTGGCAAAGCCAGCAAATTCCCCAAAAACAGTCATGAGTGGACGGCTCTGGCACCTGGTCCTTTCCCTAGCCTTACACTTAACACTGAGCTGCAGTGGGAGTCCGCTCTCAGTAAAGGGTCGGATACATTAGGGACCAAGTGCAGAACTCATCCTGTATTTTTGGACATTTTAGGAAAGGCCTATTAATTACTAAAAATCTTAACTATATAGTTCTTTTAATGAAAAAAATTTCCAACTGTTTTAACTAAAATACAAAATTTAAAAAGTATTTTGGTGAATCTCGTACTAACTTATTTTTGAACAGGTTACTAAACCAAGCCCCCACTGTGGTCACCAGTTTGTATGTGGATAGGCTGACCTGCAGAGACTGTCTTGCACATGTATTTGTCGTCCAGGCTAAAGAAGTACTTTTGCCAGCCTGGACTGAGGTTAGCCAGTGACCATTTATTTCCCATTGAAATGGCATGTAGACGTTTGCTTTGTTTCCTAGCGTTTCAGATTCCATCCTGGCAAGGAAGTGGCAGGTCACCAATGCCTCTGTGAAATCGTGATTCATATACCCATTTCCAATGGGTGCCGCCACGGCTTCACTCCCTGGAAAAGGGCTGAAATACGACCCCACTGCCCAGAGCACCTGCCACTCACTCTGACCACAGAGCCACTGCTTTTGTTCACAAGGGGCTGTCATTTTCCTGAAATAATCATACACTACACACACTATTTGATCACTGAGGTGTTGATAATTTAGTAAACTGAACTCTGCACCAAGGCCGCAGTATAAATCTTACCTGGCTGTCCCAGCACTGACCTGAGGGTCCCTAAGTGGAAATTCAGGATGGTGCGTAGCTAGCACTTGGCTGAGCTGCCTGCTCAGGTGAAGCCGCAGCAGGAGAAGGCAGCTGCCCTGGCTGTGGTGAATGAGCCAGGACTGGGGGTTAGATTGACCATGAACCAGTGTTCCAGGGAGGACCGGCCTGGATTCTCTGATTAGACGGGATGGGAAGAGAGCAGCGGGTGAGACCGTGGACTCCAGAATGCTGCTGCGGCCTCCTCTCTGTGCTGTCTGCCTTGAGCTCAACCTCAGCTAGGCACTGGGGACCCTTAGGCCTCGGAAAACCCCGCGAGTCTGCCTGGGCCTCCTCAGAAACAGGCCTCTACAGGGCCCCAAGGGGGGCGAGCCAGAAAGATCTGGGCAGAAAGAGGGTGCCCCCAGGCCAGGCTGTCACCATGGACTTGTCACTTGTCTTGGGCTCGGTTTCCATGTCAGACAAAATAATGGAAGAATCCAGAGAGTCATCGTGAGAGTTAAGATGGAAGGTGCTATGGAAGTGGAAGGAGGGCTCCTGATGGTTCTATCAGAGGCGCCACATAAATGCTCTCCGATGTGCGCTGGTGAGAGTCCATGCGGCCCCTGCCCCCAGTGAGACAGGCCGCCTGTCAGAAAGGCTCTGGGATGGCCTGGGCCTGCGGGTTCTGGTCTGCCTTTGGGGACCACCTAGAAGTCAAATCCCCTTTCCTTAAGACCATTTGTCTTGGGTGACACTGTCCAGTGATGGCAGATGGCGCTATCTGTGTCCTAAAATGAGCCTAGAGAGACAGGCCTGCACCCACCCCCCGCCATCCCCCACAGCCCTACCCAGAAGCAGTCCTCCCGGGAATCTGAGCCTTCAGATCCCTTGAAAACTGACTCAGATGAATCAAATCCACAAAAGACTGGGGCATCCAGAATGACTGGAAATTAGTTTGAAAATAAAACAGGGTACTCATGTTTGCAGAATAGAGCTTTCTCTTCCTGTTGGCAGGTTTAGAGGAGCCAAATTACAGGGTGTTGAGTGGACGACAAGGAATCAGGGGAAGGATTGGTTAGATGATCTTAAGGACCATGGTCACCAGGGCCTAATGGCCTGGGGCACCCCCTCCACCCCCAGACTGGGCTGCCAGCTTCCTCCAGGGCCCACCCAGCTCCCTTTCCCACTTCCACAGCAGGCCAGCGCCTGAGTTCAGATGGACACAGTCCTTCCTTAGTCAGTACCTCTGTCAGACACCAGACGAAGCTCTGGTCGATTTCCTACTGATCTTTATTATTTAACCCGCAAAGGACAGTGTGATCTCCGAAGTCCTGGCCGGGGGTGGGAAAGGACCACAGGGCCCCGATTACCCTGAACATCACTCAGCTGGCTTTGATTATAAATAGGCATATAACATCTCATAGATGCTGTTGTTTTGTTTTTAACTCTTCTCTTTTTACAGTTGGAACTTCTATTTTGAGATAACTGTATATTCACATGCAATTGTTAGAAATAATACAGAACAATCCTATGTACCCTGTACCCAGTTCCATCCAATAGTAACAGCTTGCAAAACTATAGTGTAACACCACAACCTGGACGTTAACATGGTACATTCAGGACCGTGAGCATCTCATTGAACCCCTTCCCAGCTGTGGCCATGGGTGTGTTCAGCAGGTACCCCACTTCCTAAAGAGGTGGGCTGGCATTCTGCCGTGCTTCTCATGAAGAGATGTGAGCAGAGGGCAGCCTGCTCCTGAGACCCTTGGAAATACAGACCCATTCATAGCTGTGGTTGGGCTAAGGCCTTTGCATTTCGTGGCAGGTGCCTGCTGGGGGACTCACCCCTCTGGGAGCTTGTGGCAAGGTGTCCAGAGCATTCACCCCATGTCTCCTTTGAAACAGGAGGACCATGACACCATGGAAGCTGATCTGGACAAAGATGAGCTGATCCAGCCCCAGCTTGGAGAACTCTCAGGCGAGAAACTTCTGACCACGGAGTACTTGGGAGTAAGTACCACATGAAGGGTTTGGCGGTCCTGAAATAGAAAGGAGAGATGGACCATTGATGAATTGAGTGTTTGCCATAACACATGAGGGTTTGGTCTGGTCTCTTATGATACTGTGTTTATGAGAAGTTCCATGTTAGCCAGCTTGCTTCCAGTGGCCCTGAAGTGCATGGTGGCCCTAGCTGCCTGTCTCAAGGAGACCTGAGGATGAACAGAAGAGGGATTAGAATATAACTAAAGGGCACACCCCAGAGACCTTCATAATACCTGAAGGTCTGCCCATCCTTAGTAGTAAGCACCTACTTGTCCAGCTTCTTAATTTTTGTGCACCTTATGTGTTAGAAGGGAAGTCTGAGTAGAAGAAAACAGTAGTATTAAGTGATTGCAGTTAAAATATCCTTCACCCAGCTGGGCATGGTTCAGCGGTTGATCATCGACCTAGGATCCAGGAGATCAGGGTTTGATTCCTGGTCAGGGCACATGCCTGGGTTGCAGGCTCTATCCCCAGTCAGAGGCATGCAGGAGGCAGCTGATCAATGATGACTCATCATTGACGTGCTCTCTCCCTCTCCCCTCCTCTCTCTGAAATCAATAAAGATATATTTTTAAAAATAATAAATAATAAAATATCCTTCTGCAAATTTGACAAAAACATATGACCATACAAAAGCACATTGTTAGGGCCCCCTCTGGATCCTAGAAGCTTTAGTTCCATCAGCTCCGTGGTAGTTCCGTCCCCAAGCATCAGCCCTGCATCCACATGCTTGAGTCTCTTGGTCATGAGATGCTGGGTGCAGCTCCTGGCACAAATTCATGATAAAGTTGGGGAGAAGGTCAAACATGTAGGCCAGCCAAATCCACCTTCTACAGTGCCTTTCCCGAAGCTCCATCTGGTGACCTCCACATAATTTTTACTGGTCAGAACTGGGCCGCATGGCTCCCCTTCAAGGGAGTCTGAGAAGGTGAGTATTTTTAAGTAGACACATTTTGTGCCCAAAAAAATCAGTACTGTTGGTCAACAGAGAATGAATATTGGGTAGACAGCTAGCAGTGTCTGCTTCAGCTTCCAGATTATTTTCTGTGTGGATGGATGGATGATGGATGGATGGATAGATGATGATAGATAGATGATGATAGATAGATAGATAGATAGATAGATAGATAGATAGATAGATAGATAGATGATAGATAGATAGATAGATAGATAGATAGATAGATAGATAGATGATAGATAAATTAGGTACCTGTAATTTCTTACAAGAATTCATACTGCTATATAATAAATATGTCATATTTCTTTAAGTGATTCATCCATACTCAAAAACACATCAATTGTTTGCCTCCCACATGTGCCCCAACTGGGGCCAGGGATCAAACCTGCAACCCAGGTATGTGCCCTTGACCGAGAATCGAACCCGCAGCCCTTCGGTGCGCAGGCCGACACTCCAACCCCTTAGCCACACCGGCCAGGGCAGAAATGTTAATTTTTCACGAAACCAAAATGTGTCCATCTTTTTCCCCTTCTTACTTTCAAAAGTCGGTCTTCTCCAGAGATGTGATGTTACTGTATCAACTGTTTTTGTCTCCTTTTTTCCATGTTTGATTTTTTAAAATTTGTACTGCTAAATGGTGTAATATGCAAACCTATGGGGGAAATTTGAATAATCTGTGGCACTATCCATCCTCATGTATCTGCAAAGCCTCGGCCTCGTATTGCTATAGATTGTTTATTAAACATAGTAAGTTGTGCCTCTAGGCCAGCTCTCAGTATGCCTCCTCCAGCCCGCTCCTCTTCCTTCCGCCAGATCATGACCAACACGGGGAAGACGAGGCGGAAGGGGCCGGCCGGCGTGGAGCGGGGCGGCCACGAGCCCCTGCGCAGGCCCGTCACTCCCGGCGGCCACAGGAACGGGTACCCGGTGTAAGTTCGGGCTAAAGAAATCTATTTTCTTAAGCTCTGTTTTAATTAACTGCAATGTCAGGTATATGTATATAAAATTTCAAAATAAAATGTTCCTATTGAAAGCATTTATCCCTTTATTGTTTATCTTCTGGGGATTTTTTAAGGAGGTTGAGTGTCCCCACCCCCCAGGCCTCTTCTTCCCAGAAGTGAAGTGGTTGGATTTCAGCATCTCCAGGCCTCTTCCCGCCTTTCTGCAGGCGGAGCTGATGTGGGCCAGTGTGATTTCAAAGGAAAGGACCGGAGGAACAGTAGGTCTCCAGGAAGGACATTCGTTGTTTCTTTGCCGCAGCCTCTCACTATAGCACAGGGCTCTTTGTTGAGATGCAGTGTCACAGGATAAGACACCGAATCAACTTATATTTAGATGACTTTTTAAAGCAACTATAAGCATTTTTAGCCTCCAAGCTTTATTCATTCTTTGTAGCCTTTCTTTTACATAAACAGCACTTTAGTCTGGTTACCCAGAGCCTCTGGTCTCCCTGGTGAACCAAGGGCCTAGACAGACCCCAGTGGGGTCTGGGGGAGCCCCAGGCTGGGCAGTCCAGTGTGGGCAAGAGAGAAGCATTGCCTGTGGTCTGGGCAGCCTCTTTTCCTGTCTAGAGAGAGAATGCTAGCGAGAAACAGGCGCAAACAGTGAATTAGAGAGAGCAGGCAAAGAAAACCCTACATCTATTCATCAACACATAAGGGCCATAAAATATTTCAAGTGAATATGCCGTATTTTACTTAGAAATCCCCTATAGCTATGCAATATAGCTCTTTCCAGTTTTACTCCATAGTAATTTTTAAAAAATATATCTTTATTGATTTCAGGGTTGGGGGGGGAGAGAAACATCAATGACGAGTCATTGATCGACTGCCTCCTGCAGGACCCCTACTGGGGATCGAGCCTGCAACCCTGGCATGTGCCCAGAATCGAACCTCGATCTCCTGGATCATAGGTCCATACTCAACCATGAGCCACGCCAGCTGGGCTACTCCATAGGAATTTGTAATGATGCTGGAGCTATGGCAACGAACAAAACACAGAAAGTGCCTGCTCTCGTGGAGCTCCCTGCACAGACGCTGGGGACGCCGGAGCCCCCAGCACTGGATCTTGCCGAGTTCTGTTGCCTGTCTGGGACCTGACCTATAATATCAAGGCCCATGCCATGGATCAGTACTCTGAGATCTGTTTGATTTTATTTCAAAACTAATCCTCATGTGCTTCATATTTCAGGGTTTTTATTTTTAATTAGTAATATACAAACATCATGCCTTTTTCTCTTAAACCTAAACCAATATTTTTTAGCCTATAGAAGAGTTGAAAGAATATTGCAGTGAAGAGCTTCCAGCTGTTAACATTTTGCCAGCTTTGCACACTCTTGCTCTCCTTCTATGTGCATAATATACATGTATATAATGTTTTACTGAACTGTTTGAAAAAAGGTTGCAGACTTTCAACACACATCTCCTAAGAATTAGAATATCCTGTACTTAACCATATTACCACACCTAAGAAAGGTAATATCAATTTAATAATATTATATAGTATACCAAGATTCCCTAATTGTCCACAAAATGTCATTTATATCTGAGGGGGTTTTGTGATCCAGAATATAGCCAAGTGTCAACTACTGGTAAATCCAGTATATAAACATCATATCTTTTTCCTTCCATCCCATGTAATACATTTTTGAATGGAGGAAGTAACAGGAAGTAATAAAATACATTTTGTTTGACATGGGAAAGAGGACATGGAATCGTCATTTTTAAAAATTAGATTCGATAGGCTGGTCAGCATGGATTGCGGTTGAGCATCGGCCTAGGATCCAGGAGATCGCTGTTCGATTCCTGGTCAGGGCACATGCTCAGATCGTGGGCTTAACCCCC
The DNA here is from genome assembly GCF_054644295.1 of Miniopterus natalensis. Lineage (NCBI taxonomy): Eukaryota > Metazoa > Chordata > Mammalia > Chiroptera > Miniopteridae > Miniopterus > Miniopterus natalensis. The sequence continues at coordinate 4,559,321 of NC_142088.1, read as the reverse complement.
AGTAGGGGACATGCAGGAGGCAGCCAATCAGTGACTTTCATCATTGATGTTTCTGTCTTTCTCTCCCTCTATTCCTCTCTCTAAATCAATAAAGGTACATTTTTAATTAAATTCTATATAGTTCCCTAATTTTTCATGATAAACACATCATAGCAAGCACGTGCCCACCTGTCCTAGGAGTGGGCCCTACGAAATGGTGGTTAACCCTCCCCTGACGGTATTTTCTCCATCTAGGCAGAGTCCTGTGTCTGCTTGACTCCCTTTGCAGTGGCCAGCATGACATGTCATGTCTTTTCTGATTGGATGCATCCCTTGGCTTATCTGCTTCATTCTTGGAGGAAAAAACCCCAGAAAATTTATGCCTTAAATTGGTTGAAATGTCATGCCCCATGTCACTCAAAGCCAAAAGATAGAACAGTGTCTTAGAAAGATACTAAGCCTCGAATCACTAAATTTTTGAGAGTTAACATGAGCAAGGTAAGAGCACTTCCTAGTTCCTGCCAATACCCTTAAAAGGGTTTAATATCTAGTAGCAGTTGAACAAAAGAATTTCAGGCACTTCCACTCTCTGTATTTGTTTGCAGTGCTACAAGTGGTCAGCAGTCAGCTTCCTCCTGGCTCTCTGTGCTGATTGCTCCTTTTCATTTTACCCTCCAGGCTGGAAGACCATCCCGTCTCCCCCCAGACGTCCCGGCGAGCCAGAAATGGCTGCCTCCCGTCCCCCCCGAGGGCCCACCTTCCAGTGTGCAAGGCAGGCGAGCCCGGTGCTTCGGAGCCTCGCGTGTCGACTTCGTGCAATAGCCCGGGCAGCGTGCGGGGGCAGCCGGGGGCTGCTGACTTCTAAAAAGTATTTTTCAGATGCCAAAAAAAATACATATGGGTTGCATCAGAAGCGTACAAAGTATTTTCTTTAATTTTCAAGAGGAAATTAAAAGGATGTGAGCCAGATAAGACCCTAATCTCCATTCAGACGGGAAAAACAGCAGAGGAACCGGTCAGACTCCGGCATGAGAAACACCTGAGAGCGGTTCCCTCTGCTCGCAGCTGGGGCCAGACGCTCCCAAGGCCGCGTTCGGAGCAGCGGGCCAGCCAGCCCCAGGGCTCGGAGAAAGAAGGCTGCTGGGGACTCGGGGAGGGTCTCCTGTGTGAGCAGTTCGAGAGGCTCCGCCAGCTTTGGTCATCTTTACATGTTTTATTAGAGCTGCAAACACTAATACACCTTCACTAAAAGGTAATTGGTTCAACTTATCAAAGGTTTCTGCTGCCAGGGCGGAGATTTTAGGTGGTCTAACAGTTTTTGCCAATTTAACCTAGTGCCATTGAGTTTAAAATGGTTTCAAGTTCCATAGGCCGGAACCTCCAAAAAGTTGCCTTTGGGGTAACTTATTTATCAGTTACATCCTGCTTTTATCAGAATGACCAGCAGGGTGGCCCTCTGTCTCGCACTGGCTGTGAGCGTGGCCCTGGCTCTGTCATGCTGTTGCCTGCCAGGTGGCAGCATCGGAGGTCGTCGTGGACAGAGGGCTGAGTGACAGCTGATGTTGGTGATGTGGGCGTTATTGTTATTTTCAAGACCAGTTGGAGGCCCTGGCAAATTCTGACTCCTCAGATGAAGACAGTGGGCATCCACCAGGGACTCAGCTTGACGATCACCAGCAGGCGCCAGGCCTCTGCCTGCGGAGGCAGCCGCTGCTCACCAGCCCCTCCAGATGGGCGACCTGGGGCCAGAGCAGCTGTGCGTCCCAAGCCCTGCTGCAGGCGCACCTGTTGGCCCGCTCTGACCGGAGACCACAGTCCACGTGTCCCATCCTCTGCCTGCTCCTGTTTTCTCAGGACTCCCCGTCTGCCCAACTCCCTTCCCGCCTCGGCGGACTCAGCAACACTGACCCCTTTGCCCTCCACCTGCCAGAGACCAGTCATAGCAACCTCTGCCCACCCGCCCTGCCAGGCTGCCCCCAGCCTCGGGCCAGCACCTTTACTTCCCCTTTAAAATCCTCTTACTTGCCCTGGCCGGCTTGGCTCAGTGGTTGGAACATCAGCCCACAGACTGAAAAGTCCCGGGTTCGATTCTGGCCGACGGCACATACCTCTGTTGCAGGCTCAGCCCCAGTTGGGACACAGCCAACCGAAGTGTCTCTCACGTCGATGTTTCTCTCTCTCCCTTTCATACTCTGAATAGCAACAGAAAGAATATCCTCAGGTGAAGACTTTCAAAAATCCTTTTAACACAAGTTCTTCCCTGGGAGAATCCAAGCCTCGGGTTAATGGTTTCCCTAGATCCCCTCCGCTTCTGGTCTACAGTCTGTCCTTCTACCTCTCTCAGGCTTGTGCAGGCTCAGCCGCCCCAGCCGCCCCAGGACCAATGTCCCTGCCCCAGCTGGCCTCGCTGCCGCCATCTCTTCCTCCTGTCACCCAGCCTCTACGTGAGGAAAGGTGGCCGACAGGCTTCGGCTTCCGTGCTTGGGATGCTGTGCGGAGACTGCGGGCTGTGGCCAGGCTCAGCGATGCAAGCGCCCTGCCGGTGGGCAAGGAGAGGGAGGGCGGCGGGCTAGGCGGCGTCCCGATCCCACTGCCTTCCGCGTCGTCCCTTCCCTGCCCGGAGCCTCACCTGGCTTCCCCCGACCCTTCCCGCGCGCAGTCCTGCTTCTCCAGCTCTTTCTTCCACCTCTGTTCTCGCTCACCTTGTGCCCGTCCCATCCCGGCTTCGCCCAGCCGCTCCCACAGGTCCCCTGGCACACACGGCTCCCTGCTGAGCCTGGCCTCCTGGCCTCACCCCAGATCCGGCCTCCCTCCAGCATGACCTGCGGTCGTGCGCTCAGGAGGCCGCCTCCACGCCTGTGTGTCAGTCAGCACTAAGGTGGAACTGACAGGAACCTGCGGGACCCTCACTGCGTGATCAGCAGTGTAAGGCCAGAAAGTGGTGGTTTTTAATCTTCACCCAAGGATATTTTTTCTAAGTTGCTTTTCAGAGAGAGGGAAAGGGAGAGAGAGAAACATCAATTGGTTGCCTCCCGCACACGCCCCGACCGGGGCGGGAATCAAGCCTGCAACCCAGGTACATGCCCTTGACCGTAATTGAACCCGGGATCCTTTAGTCTGTAGTCTTACTGCTCTAACCACTGAGAAACCGGCCAGGGCGAGAAAGTGAATTCTTTTTCAGCAAAGGGCTGGGCCCCACAGTGCCAGAAGGAAATGTTCCCAAGAGGAAAAGCCAAGATGTGGCCCGAGGAAGGTTACTCTCAGTTCCCCAACATCAAGACTGTCTTGAATATCGGCATCACCGGCCTTGTCACTGGCCCTGGAGCTAAATTGCCCTGCCCTGTCTGAAATGGATCACAGAGAGGAACCCAGTACTTTCTCCCAGAAGCCTTGGGGGCACACAGGCTGCCCTCCAGCAGCTCCCAGCTCTCGCTGGCCGAGGGACTGGGGAGACCTCTGCAGAGTGGCCTACAGCGGAGGGAAGGGTGACCACTATCTGGTGACTGAACCAGAACCATACAGGGTCTCGGGAGAGCTCAGCTTCATTCCTCCTTATAAGCCCACTGAGCAGAGAGCACAGACAAGCCGGCCCGTTGTCCGTCGAAGAATGGATCAGAGACATTGAAGTTCTAGTTCCAGACCCAGCCCTCAGTAGAGAATGTCCAGCAGATAAAGCCACCCTTTGGGTTTCATACCAGAAACAGATTCCTTGTTTGGGTCAAAAGAGAGGTATTGGGAAGTCAGAGCTGTGCCCTTGCTGCAGGTTGGAGGAGACCATGGAAAGACTTTTATATTTAAGATAAAGCAGAGTCCACATTGCAAAGGTACTAGAGAGATTTTTTTAAAAACTGAAAGGGTTAAGGGAGCAAATCCAGACTTCACAGCAGTGCTGGATATGGACCCCTTGGGCTGTAGAAAGAGAAGAAGGGAGGTGGGGCCAGAGAAGAAGGGGTCCGAGTCACCGTCCTGAGGAGAGCTGGGCAGTGTCGTGGGGTGGAGCCTTCTCCTGTCACTTCCCCTGAAGGTCTACAGGATGGGGGTGGCCCCCCCCCCCCCAGGCTCAGCTCAAGGCTGCAGCTGGGAATTAGGATAGTTCCTGCCCCGAGGGTAGGCAGAGGGATTCAGACCTGAAGGCCTCTGGGGCAACTCGGAGGAAAGAACCGTACCTCTGGGGCTGCCGGATTTAGCAAATAAAAATACAGGACACCAAGTAGAATTTGAATTTCAGAAAAACACAAATGCTTTTTCAGCTTGTCTCCGTGCTCCAGTGTGGAATTCCATGTCTCATTGACCACAGGGCCCCCAGCCTGCGCTTCCCCGTGCTGGAGCCAAAGCACTCCCCACTGCACCCCAGGTTATAAGTACGGTGCATCAGGGGCTGCTTAGAGGGTTCCCAGGCTGCACAAGTAAACAAGTCCCCAGGGGCTGGCCCAGGACGTGCTTTTCTTGGCTTTGCAGCCCAGCGCAGGAAAGAGCACCCTCAGGAGCTTCCAGAACAGAAGTCCACTGAGCTCTCTCCCAGCCTCCAGGGACTCCAAGCCAGGGGAGTGGCTGCCAGGAGGACAGCAGGGAGAGCCTCACCTGCCCCCTCGGCAGCCCCCAGCCAGCCAAGGGAGGTGCCCCAGGCCTCAGGCAGCAGAGAAAAAAACAGATAGGGTGGGAGGTGTCCTGAGAAGGCTCCTCAAGGCCCGGTCTCTGACGGTGGAAGAGGGAGCATTTCTCTGAGGCCTGAGGAGAGATGCCGAGGTTGATACCCAGATGGATACTCGGGAATGCAGCCACCCTGCCTGATAACCTCACAGCAGAAGGGACCTGCCACCTGAGAGTTACCAGTTGTCAGACCAGGAGGAGGGAAAACTCATAAACCGCCTGCCCGAGGGACTGTTAGGTGAACAGGTTTGGGGGTTGTGTGATTTAGGGTGGCTTGAGGCCAGTGTCCCAGCCGTTTGGAGAAGGTGGGGTGGAGGGGAGAAAGGTGGGGAATGCAGTCAGTGAAATGGTTTGGCTCAGATGTCAGCTTCCTAAAGCAGAAACTGAAGCCCCCCCCAGGCAGGGGAAAAGTGTTTTCCTCTGCACCAAAGGAACACAGACTGGCCCTCAGTGGGTCGCTCAGGTCTTTAGAATCTAGAGAGGACCTTTTCCATGATCACAGGCCCCTTCCCTCAGACCCGGGGAGACCTCAGGGAGAGGGGCCCCAGCTGCAGCCCATCTCCCGAGCGCCAGGCCCCAGCTGGCCCACCGCTTCCTCCCACCACGTGGAGCCGAGCAGGCTGAGTGCTCTGAGAAGCCACCCTCCTGCACGAGGAAACGGGACGACACCCCTGGAGTCTGAATTAGGGGCACTGTGCCTTGGTGACCGGTCAGGCCTCCTGTGCCCACGTTTTCATAAACTAGGCAAGTACTTCCATCAATGTGCCCACAGAGAGCCCCAGTGAGCAGGCCCACACCTCAGCCAGGGTCGGGGCTGATCAGCAGCTCCTTCCTTCAGCAGTGGCCCTCGGGAGCGGGGCAAGGCCGTGGGAGGGCGGCATTCCGGGACCCCAGGCCTGAAGCCACCCCACCCCCTGCAGATGGTCCCCCTCACAGTGAGAGAGGTTGGAGAAACCGGCCTGCTGGCCCTCCCGGTACTCAGGCCTCCCCCCTCCCGCAGGCTCCCACTAATGGAAACCCCACAGAAGCAGGAATTTCTGCTGAGTCTTAGAGGCCAGGGGAGCACCCTGAGCTCCCGCTGCTGCCGAGAATAGGCAGAGGCCTAGCAGGTGGCACCCACAGTGGAGAAAGTCAGAGGAAGGGGGGGGGCTAGAGCCCTTTCCCTCAGGCAGCAGAATTGAGGGGCTGAGCAGGAAGGACTTTGGGCCTAGACTGCAGTGGGCACCAGTCCTAGATATCTACTGGGTAGAGGGCGCAAAAGGTGACACAGTGAGCCAGAGCCTGGGGCTGATGGGGGCAGGGGACCTGGGGGGCTGGGCATCTGGTCTCCTCCAGCCCAACACCTGACTGGCTGGGGACCTGGGCACCCACCTCCCTTACCTGGGCCGCCTCTGCTCTGTGACTGTAGGTGAGCTCTGGGACTGGAAATGCCCAAGACCCCGCTGGTCAGGTTTCTCCAGCTGGGCGCCCTTGTGGAGTGGGGGACTGAGAATGAGAGACCTCAGCAGGTAGACCAGAGCCAAGGCTGGGCCTCTGCTGCCCCGGCCTCCTGGCTCCCAGGGCCAGCAGCTCAGCCAGGCCAAACCTGCCCTTCTCCTGCGAGGGCCGGTTCTTTTTCTTCCCTGCAAATGCTGAACTCATTTCTGAGGTTTTTCACCAGGGACAATCCTCTCGCCACAGAAATAACTGTTTTCATAATAGACAGGGGCCCCCAAGGGCCCTTTTTGTAGAAACGTCCCCTTGTTATATACACAGTGCAGTTACCCAGTTGGCCCCCCAAGCTTCTATTGGGCACAAATGCCCCCTTGGGGTTAAGCCCATGGGTGCCCTCCCCTTAATGTCCATCACTCGAATTCAGCTCTCACGGGAGGGGCTGGGTTTGAGAAAGGATGGACAGAGGAAGGGTGATCTTGCTGTCCCATCCTCACCTCCCCCACTGGCCATCGCCCCTGCCGGGAACATCCCTGCCCCCAGCCTCCCCTTCACTGGGCTGCCCCAGGTATCAGCTCAGTATTCCTTCCTCTGTCTGGCCCCAAAGCCTAGTCACCCAGCCGCATTCCAGGGCCACAGAGCCCATTGTGTGGTCACGTAGCCCATAACCGGCTCCCAGTCCTCGAAGGCCCCTAGGGGCTCCGTGGAGGGTGTTTGTCCGTGTTCTCGCCCGGCCTGGAGCAGGCTCTTGACATACTTGATGGCTGAATCAGTAGGAGGAAGGGGGGATAGTGGCTCTCTGCATGGCTTGGTTGGAGGGCATTTGCCCCTCAGCGTCCCCCAACTCTTCTCCCTCTGCCTTTAGGGTGAGGACAGCCCCTGCCCCAGAAGAGGAATTGGCTGGGTGGGCACTGCTCAACTGCTCAGAGCTGCGGGTTTGGCAACTGGTAAATTGGAAGCTTGCTCTCATTCCTTAACCGTGACTTTGAGGTAGTTAAAAATGTTTGCAGCCCCAGCCCCACTCCAGGGGCTTCCAGCACTGGTCTGGCTGTGGCCTTGCCTTCCCAGAAGCCAGGGAGTGAAAGGTTCAGACCCCACCGTCCACTGCCTCCCCCACCCTACCTGTGGCCAAGGTTTCCTTTTTTTTTTCTATCTTGCTGCTTAGACTCCTTAGCATTGAGTAGTTGGGGAACAATAGTGTTAACCAGCCTTTTAAAATACTTTATTTTTTTAAAAAAAAGGTATTTATCCTGAGAAGAGCCAAGGTGCTTTCCCGTGAAATCTGTCATCCAGGCCCCGGGGGGCTGACCTGCACCTTGGCGTGTGCAGGGGTTGGTCCCCCCTCCCCCCGGCCCCTCTGGGAGGGTGTGGACCATACTGCCCAGGCGGTCACACGGCCTTGCCCAGCGCCCATCGGCCCTCCTGCTCTCTGCCGAGGTCCCGCTCAGCCAGGCTCTGTCTCATGGACTGGAGCCCAGCTGGACAGGAAGGGCATTTGCCTGGACATTCCCTCCAGGTGGCCCGTGGACAGGCGAGGGATGGGCTCCTCAGATCCAGTCCTCAGCTGGGATCAGAATCAAACATTGTGGGAGATCCTGTCCTGCCACAGACAGGAAATGACTCTTCTGAAAATATTTTGGCTTTTAAAAAAAAAGGAAGGAAGAAATTTTTACATCCGTCTACACATACGCTTTTCCCCCTCACATTTGTCCCAAAAGGATATGTGGCAGCTCACGATGACACATGCACAGTGCATCCAGCCAAAGAAACTGCAAGCTAGGAGGCCAGGGAAACTCCGCAGCAAGGGTGCATCTTCATTTGGACACCACACGTGTGCACTCCGAGATTTTCCTACTTCGTGGTATGTTCTCTCCCCAACGCCCCGGCCCCTACCCCTTTCTGGGTTTTGCTATAGCCCTGAGGAGACACCCACAGCAATGACCCACAGCCGATAATGAACCCCAATGAGCAGAGGCTGCTTAGAGACCCCTGAGCACCATCAAGCAGAGGGTGGCTTGGGGAAGTGCAGGGACAGTGAGATCCTCTGCATCGGGGATTATGACTCAGCAGCATTCCAAACACAGGTAGAGATTAAGTATCTCCAGGGGCCTTTTATTGCTCTTCCTTCCAGCACAATGTTCCTATTGATGAGCGGAAACCATATAAGCTGGTGGGCCCCTCAGCAAATAGTTACCTATCTTTTAGGGCCCCTCCCAATCTACACATATATTGCAATTTACAATCTTTTCCTGTACCCAGCACCACGTGTTCCTGCAGCAAATGACTTTTTCTAAGTCATAGTGACTGCCGTCCTGAACTTCCTTTCCATGTGCTTTTTCCGCTCTGCCCTAATCTGGCCTCATCTCCTGCCAAACCTTCACCATTTCCTGGCTGCCCAGGCTGCTGAGCTCACCGTTCTGCGGGGAGGCTGACCCTTACCAATAGCCATCCACCCCTATGTCCCACGATGTCCTTCCCAGGGGGCCCTGCCACCGTCTCCCCTGCGGAGTTCAACGACTTTGGCCAGCACCCTCTGTCAGTCCTGCCTGCCTCTCCTGCAGCAGCCCAGGGTGGTTTGGAGACCCTCATGGGAGGTGGGTCTGGCCAAGCCCAGGCTCCCTGGGGCTCTGTCGAAGGCCACTTTCTCCAGTGCTAGTGGGAGAGGCCAGCCAGAGGAGTCCGAGGGCACTCTCCTCAGCAACAGCACTACCCCGGCCAAGCAAAGGTCATGTGCTAGGGCAAAGAGATTGGCTTTTAGGGTGTATTAGCCTTCCGCTGATTAGATGAGGCCCCACTCATATTATGGAGGGCAGTCTGCTTTATTTATAAAGTCCACCTATTTAAATGTTAATCTCATCCTAAAAACACCTGCACAGAAGCATTCAGAATAACGTTTGAACAACTATCTGGACACCATGGCCCAGCCAGGTTGATGTGTAAAATGAACCCCCACAAAAGGGTTTTGATACACATTACCAAACTGCTCTGCTAAAGGAGGAGGGCCCTTTTCTGGTTGCCTTGGGGTTGGGAGATTATAGATTCCTGAGCCTTGCTGTTCAGATCTTTCTCGCCCTTTACTTCTCTCCCTTTACCTGCCCCCAACCCTGCAACTTGACTTTACTCCCATCAGCTTCAAGGCCCCATGTGGCGAAGCTGGCCAGCAGTCCTGGGTCTGCATAGGTTTCTCTCGCAACCCTGGCCTCCCTGTCCTGTGACCACATGATGGGACATCCCCAGGTAACCTCAGGCTGACCCTCTGCCATTCCCACTGCCTGAAACAGCTTCCAGTATTCACCCAAGTAGCTTTTACTCGTTTCTCTCAGTTGTTCCTTCTTAAAATGTAGTAGGGCTACGTTTTTTAAATGGTCACAATGGTCATTTTTGTTATATACATTTCACCACAACTTAAAAATAATTAGTTGCTAAAATGATGATAAAAATATTGAGATTAAAATAGCAAAATAGGAAAAAAAATTGAATAAAATAATAGTGGGTAAGAAAGCATCAGCGAGGTGACTCATCTCACTGTCTTACCTGCAAGCCCAGACCCCCCCCCAGACCCTGGAAATCCTGAACCTGAACCCACCCAAGGCATCAGCCCTGGCCCCTCAGTTCTCCTCCCATGGCCCCCAGCAGGCCAGCCGCCCTGGCTCCACGGTGTCCTCCACAGGGGTCTGCAGAGTAAGTCAACCTGGAGGGAAGGGCTTTGGGCTTCCCCTTGTGGGTCTCCTTTCCCATGGAAAAGTCCCGCTTCCCCCGCTCGCAGGATTAGGGTTCCAGCCCAGCTTCCGTGGCTCCAGGGACCTGCTCTTCATTGATCTCTCCATTTATGAAATTGCCTTTGGCCTCAGGCTCATACACAGCTAGTGGAGTGAGACCCTCCTGGCAGTGCCACCCAGAGATAAGACCCCTCTCTGTGGGGCCTGCTGTGCTCAGCCCTGAAACCCGGACCTGCCTTCTGGTGGGAGGCAGCTGCTCCGGCAGCCTCCGGCCTCCTGTGGAGGAGCCGCCTGAGCGACTGAGGGACCGTCCCTGGGGATCCCCCCTCCTGCCCTTTTGCTCCCTGTAAAGATCACTTCTCCCTTTCTCTGCTCTCTCCCAGCTTCAGTCAGTTAATCACCTCCCTGCACTCTCCAACTGAGCCTGGACCTTTCTAAAGAGCTTTACCAAAAATAAGGGAAAACAGGAGCAGAACAAAAGATGTCATGTAAGATCAGTGACGCTCAGGATATGCACACTCCTGTGACTGCTGTCCCCAGCCCTCCCTGCCCCACTCCCTTCCTGACCAGGACTGGGCCCTCTGGCCAACTGGGGACCTGCTGAACTGGAAGTGTGGTTCATGGGCCGTGGCTGGGACACACAGCAAAGCCCCAGCCCCAGCCCCCCACCCGGCCCACGGGGCAGGGCAGGCTGCTTCCTCACACAGGCCCAGAGGAAGCGCCCGCCGGCGATGGGGGGGCCCAGCCAGGAGAGGCAGGCAGGCCCTCTAACCAAGCCTGGAGTCCCCCACTAATGCGATAACACCCCGCAGCTGATGGGCTGGCCCGGCCACCGCCAACAGCGCTCGTGGCCCTGGCCGTGGAGAGCTCAGCAAGCAGCGGATTTATGTCCTGTGGCCTCAGCAAACACGGGAGCCTTTGCCAGCAAAACTCACTGGGCCCCGCACCGAGCGGCCTGCTTCCTGGGAGGAAAGAGCGTGACTAACAAGCCCTGCCCTGGCCGCAGGGCAGGTGACCCGGGGCAGGAAGGTCCTCTTTATTTTGTTTGCACAGAGCCAGTTGAAAGGAGGACTTGTGTGGGACAGAGGGGGCTCTGTATGGGGACCGCCTGGGTGCTGGCAGCCTGCTCTGGCTTTTCTCCTCCAGTCACACAGGTAGTGAGCATGGTTTCTTCCCAAGGTCGCCGTCCCTCTGCAGGAGGACCAGCCAGCTTCTGGCCCTCAGCCAGCCAGCAGGTGACAGATGTGAGAAGACAGCTGAGTATGAGCCGCCGGGTGGCTTGAGGAGCTGAGAAGAGGACACCTCTCCAGACAGCCCAAGAGCAGGCCACCCGCAGCCCCCATGACCCAGGCTCCTTTTCTTCTCCCGGCTCAGCCAGACCAGGAGGGCTGGGGAGGCCGCCACTGTCCTTCCCTGGTCGCCCTGCACACAGAGGAGGGGGCTTCACAGGCACATCGCTGTGTAGACATCGTGGGCCACCCACAAGGTAGACATCCTCCCCGGCCAGGCCCTTTAGTGGGGACATTGATGTCCCACTGGAGGTCAGTAAAAGATAAGCATTGCATTTTTTCAGTGGCCTTCTGACTCCTTGGGAGAGCAGGCAAGAGGCCAGGTGACCCACAAGGTGACCATAAATTTGTCACTGGCCGGGACCCTGGGTTAATCTCCTGAGTTCTTGGCAGGGGCACGGGCCAAGTTAGAACTTGGCAGTTGTGTGTCTGGTTCCAGGACCACTTCTTGATTCTGGGGAAATGTGCAGGCCCCTCTTCGCTCCCGGGGAAGGAGCTGTGGGAACACTCCTGCCTTCTTGGGAATGCCACCCTCCAGGCCATCTCTGGATCCCTGACGACCTGAGGAGGTAGGAAGAGAAAATGAGTGCTTATCTCCAGGGTTGTTGATACGGGCGACAGGAAAGACCCAGACTGGGTCCCTGAAGTGGAATCACTTGGTGGTGAACCGTTGAACACAATGGAAAAAATCTTTCCCGTTCTCCCCAGTAAACCCACCCCCTTCAGATTCCTCAGATGCCACCGACTGGCACGGCCTTTTCTGCCTTAGCGCGGGAGCCGAGGACTCCAGAAACCCGGGGGGAGCGGGAGTCATCCCTTCCGCCCAGCGTGTCCCCGAGGTGAGGGCTGTTTCTCCCTCCAGTCCTCGGGTGAGCTAAAGTCTGATTTGCAAATGGCCATTTTGGGAAAAGAATAGACCGTCTTTTGGAGCCCAGGGGAGTATCCTGCTCAGGGTCAGACTACACTGAGCTCATCGGGTGCTGTGGCTGGTTCTCCGGGAAAGTAAACAGTGCCCAGGCCTCGGAGCCACAGGCGGGAGAGCCCTCCTGCAGACACACCTCCACACCAAGGCTGACAGCCAGAGGGAGGCTTTTTCAAAATACCAACAACGGATCCATAAGCATCCCAGCCACCTGCTGGCCTCACTGAGTGCTCTGGGGTTGGACTGGACCGAGATCTATGAGATCTCTGGGGGGCGGGACGGCCAAATGGAAGCTTCCCTGGCTATTGCTAGAGGAGAGCTTTCTGTGAAAGCTTTCATGAGCCAAAGAAAGGAAACAATTACCGTCAATTATTAACATGGAAAGCTTCTGAGCATTCCCAGACCCAAAATTCAACACACACAATGTCTTTATTTCACTCACTGTGACCAAAACACTTAACTGCATCCAGTTTCACGCTAAGGGTAATACCCTTAAATTCTTCCTCTCTTAGGTTTTCCTAATACCTTAGGAACACGTCTTGCTAACAGATGCACAGGCTAAACTGGGATAAAGCCCAGATGCTCACAGACACACTTCAAAGCTGTGTCAGCCGGGCGCTGAGTGCGGCTCCTGGGGGAGGAGCTCGGCGGGGCCTCTGCAGCTCCGGCCACTGCCTCTCTAAAGGCTCCCGCCAGGCGCTAAGCCCTGTTTTCCCTCTTGGCCTTTTTTTTGTAACAGTGAAAATCCTCTTTGGATTTCTGTCGATTAGTGAAAACAGGTACTGGTATACGACTTCCATAGAATCTAACTTCGGAAAAACGGGGGATACCTGCACACAAATAAACTGAAACCCTTCCCAGGTCATCCGGAGGCCTTACCATCCACTCCTAAGATCAGCCCACGAGAGCTCCCAACAAAACTTTTATTACAAAAACAGGCAGCCAGCCCATAGGCCAGAGTTTACCAGTTTGTTTTTAATATTGCATTAGAATGTTATTTATGTTGACTACTGAGCTTAGGGACACCCCTTTTCATTTTGTGTGCAAGGTGAATGTTCCCCAAGCCTCCTGCCCCACTTGGGCTCTCGGGGCTCTTCCTGGTCCCTGCAATGTGCCAACGGACTGGTGGCTGGGCCTGCCCATCTTCACCTCTCCAGACACCATCAGTGGCAAGTTGTGCTAAGGGGTGATTCCGTTCGCTTTTGCACATAAACTACTCCCAAAACTCAGCAGCTAAGAGTAACAATTTACTAGCTTTACAATTGTGTGGATCAACAATGGGGGCTGGGCTCAGCTGGGCAGTGCTATTGGGCTTGGCAGAACCCAGGCGGGCCTCTGTGGTCAGAGGGCAGGCAAGGGCCTCGCTCGTGGCTGGCAGTGGCTGGCGGCTGGGTCCTGGGGTCTCCATGAGGCCTCTCCTCCTCCAGCAAGCTAGCCTGGGCTCGTCCACATGGCGGTCTCAGAGCCCCAGCTGCAGTGAGAGAGCTCAAGCCCAACTGCCGTTCACGTCTCCACTCACATCGCGTTTACTGCCCTCTCGCTGGCCAGAGCAGGTTACGTGGCCAAGGCCAGCGTCCGTATGGAAGGACAAAGATACAGGGAAACTGAACAGACAGGGCATGACCAAGGCAACCTACCACATGGAAGGTGTTCAGAACTTACCTCACTTCCCAGAACCAAATCTTCCAGGGTGGTTTCTCCCCTGTGGCGTGAACTCCCATCTTCGTTCAGTCCAACAAACATCTGTGGGGCTGTACTGCACTGAGGTGTGGAGTGTCCTGATTTTGTTAAATTAGTATTTGTTAAGTGGACCTCTGGGTGAAGGACTGCAGGGGACAGTGAAATAGAGAAGTTAGTTACAGGAAAAACTGAGGTGATGAGTTGGATGCTGAAGGCACTGCAGTCGGGGGGGTTGGGGGTGGGTCCTGGAGAGGAAAGGGGGCAAGTTGATGGTATGAGCTCTAAGAAGGGGGGCTGGAGCAAAGGCCAGGGAGCAGTGGTCTGGAGGAGCCCTGGGAGCCCGGGAGCCACCAGGCCCGCCTCTGGGACCTGAGCAGGATCAGGGGGGGCTGAGCCCGCCTGTGGCTGGTCGCTACACTTTCAGGTGTTAAATAAACATAGCCATTACCAAAACTCAAATTATATCAACTTACAATGGAACAAATTCTATCAAAAACAAAGGGAATAAATACTCAAAACTCATCCTTTTCTAATTATTTTATTACGTTTACCATTGTCCGTGTCCTGGAGGTGACATATCTGCTGTATCTGAGCTGGAGAAATACGCTATATGATGGCTGCCACGCATCTCTTCCCAACTCTGTGCTCAGTAACATCATTTAGGTCATTTGCAACTGGCTGTACTGGGAATATTTACACCACAAAAATTGGCAAACATGACAAACCAGGGCTTCCCCCTCTTCCCCCCCAACCAAAACCGGTCATTAAGCCTTTCCCAGCGGAAGGGGTGTGCATGGAGGTGCAGCCTGAGGCAGAACTTTGGATGGACCAGGGACCGTGCTAGGGACAGTGTGGGCCTCCTAGAGTGGCAAGCCCAAAGGGTCACGCGAGCAGCGGGCCAGCAGCTACTCTGGAAGGCTCGGCCCACATCTGTTTCTAAATGTCCCCAAAGTGCCAGCATCTTTTCACTTCCAGCTGTCACCTTACAAGAACTAGCTTGCAGCCTTTCTCCCTGGGCTGTGTGATAACTGAGGACTGCCGGGTGGCTAACCGAGTGTTCCTTAGACACCTTCCCGCTTGGCACACTGCTGCTCACACTTCCACTATCTCTCTGTGCGGCCCAGAAACACACCCATCCACGTGCTGAAGGGTGTGGCACTGCTCCCAACTGCCAGTCACTGCTCCTGCCGGTGACCTAGAGGTCCAGAGGGACAGGGCCTGGGTTTACTGGGACCCTTGGTTTACTTGCAGAAGACGGGGCATAGAGCCTGGATAAAGTCCTGAGCCAAAGGGAAGAAGAGTGGGGCAAAGGGGACTGAGTCGCCTTGAAACAAATATAATATTGTACGTCAACTGCACTTTTTTTAAAAGGTGCCAGGACGTGAGGTGGGGACACTATCCCCACTCCCAGGTGGCAAAACTGAAATGCTGGCTTCCAGTGGCCACGTCCCTGTCTGCAGGAGGGGAAGCAGGGGCAGTGGCCTCACAGAGTCTCTGGTGGCACTTGTCTCCAGCAACACCCACCCTTTTGCGTTTATCTGGGCCAACAAATCCCTGCCTTTTATCATTATTTTTTAATGATTCAAGTTGGGTGTCACTTACTAGTGACCCAGAGATTTGAAACTAAAACAATGACTCTCGTTGCCTGGACTTGCGGTTGTTGTCGAGTGTTGTGCCAAACGGTTTCCAACCTCCCTTCGAACCCCACCTGAAACAGTAGCAGCGCCGAGCGTCTGGCACTCGGGTTCTGAAATGCGTCATTGCGCAACGCAGCCGGCCTCCCACCGGGCCACGGCTCTGCCCCTCGGCCCAGGTCTCGCGGGGAAACAGCATTTAGCTGGGTCCCTTCTGCTGCTTCAGCCGCAGACTCATCTCTCGGGAGTTCCAGACCACTCCCCCCCTTCATTCTTGTGGAACAGCTTTCCACCTTCATTGTTTCAAAATGGCAAAAGTCCCCTCTGTGGCAGGTGTAAATGCACGACTAGGGAGGAACAAGTGAAGTGACCATGAGGCCAGGTGGCTGGGGAGTAAAGGTGGGACCCATGGTGATGCCACAGGGCCATGGTCACAGTTTCCTGGGGGACCAGACCCTCTCCATGGCCTGGGTCCTGAGGGTCGAGGGTTGAGGATTCTAAGTGACCATAAGGCAGCAGCAGCAGGCCGAGCAAACTGAACCGCACAGTTCCAGGTAATAGTTGCAATTAAATACAACATTCTCGCTCACCAAGGTTTCTCTCTCTCTCTTTCTCTCTCTCCTCCCCCTTCCTCTCTCTATAAAAAATCAATAAAACCATGTTTTAAAAAAATTATTGGTGCCTGTAACCAAATCAGGGGAGGCAGGGTGGCACCAGTTCTCAGGGTCCATATTATGTTCCTACTGCTGCTGTAACCAGTTACCACAAACTTAGCAGCTTAAACGACTCAGATTCATTCCTTCACACTTTTGTAGGTCAGACGTCCAGGTTGACTCAGCCAGTTTTTCCGCTCAGAATTTTACAAGGTTTAACTCAAGGTGTTGGCCAGCTGCGTTCTTATGGGGAGGCCCAGAAGAATCTGCTTCTACCTTCATTCAGACTGTGGGCAGAATCCAGTTCCTTGTGATTGTAGGACTGAGGTCCCCTTGCCCTCACCGGCTGTCAGCTGGAGGTTGCCCTTAGCTCCCAGAGGCCTCCCTCTGGTCTCTGGGCCACGAGTGGGTCCCTATATTTCAGAACCAGTGAAGGCTCATCAAATCCCTCCCTGGAATCTCCCTTTTGCAGCATTTGGGCTCTTCCAGCCACAGAGGGTTCTCTGCTTTCAAGGGCTCTTGTGATTACATTGGGGCCCCTGGACAATCAGGCTCACTACCCTATTTTAAAGTCTGTAACCCTAATTACATCTGCTTCCCTTTTGACCGAAACCTAACACAGCCACAGGTCCTGGGGATGAGGTCATGGACATCTTTTCCAGAGGGACCCTATTTGGCCAACCACAGCGCCTCTAAGCCAAGCTCCACCCTTTCAGAAGCCAGTGTCTGTTTTGCTGAGTGTTTGTTCTCCCACTGCCTGCGACAGAGGTGCCACAGGGTAAATGTACCACGTTTCCTCAATATGTTCAGAGTCCCACCCTCCAAAGCCCGCGATTAGAGAGCAAAGGAGTGTTCCTCTCTCAGTTCCTCTTTCTAAGTCCCCAGGGCAGAGCCCTGATGGGCCCATCAAGGGTCACAGGCCCACCCTTTGGGCTGAACAAGCTGTCAGAGTGGGTGAGGGCAAAAGGGGCTATGATGGGCCCAGCCTGAGACTAGAGGGAGAGGTGCTGTGTACAAAACCCAGAGACTAGCGAAGGGAGGGTGCTGTGAGCATCGTCATATGGTGCCCACCTGTGGACCCCTCTCCCAGGCGCCTGCTCAGCCGCCTCATCCTGTTCACTGTGATTCCACGAGGCCCATCGTGTTATTAACCTTCTTTACCAAGAGTGGGTCTCAGCCCCACCACTTGCTAGCGGGCTGGCCTTCCTCTGGGCCTCAGTTGTGTCCTCTAGAAAATGGGAACAAGAATCCGTGCCTGGCCAGGCTACTCAGGGCCGCTGGGGAAGCAGACGGGAAGGTATGTGAGAAGAGTCTTTATGGGACTGAGGAGGCCCCTGGGAGGGACTGCAGGGCTCTGAGTCTCACTGGCCCTTGCGGCTCTGTGCCCTCGATGGCAGCAGCAGCATGGCGACAGCTCTCCAGATGGCACTGGGGGGAGTGGGCCTGCCCAGAATGCACCTGGCCAGCCTCTGGGCCCTGAAAAGGCAGCCATTCAGGACTGGCTTGGACAAGAGCCTGGTGACGAGAGACAGGAGCCCTGTGCCCTGCAGAGGAAGGAGCCTCTGCCAGGCTGGGAGGCCAGGCTGGCTCATAGGGAGGGGGAGGCACTGGGAGGAAAGACTAAGCTAGTGTTTGAGGCCCAGGGGCTGAAAGGAGGCTGTGTGTGCCCAAGCCAGCCGCCTGGCGGGTGGGGATATGAGTCACTGGTGGCCTGGGGGGAGGGGCAGCCCAGCTGTCCAGGATGAGGGGCACAATGCCCACCTGAGTGTGAATGCATGTCAGTGTGAGTTTGAATGTGTGTGCTGGGGGTGGGGCTGGGGCTTTGCAAATCTGTCTGGGTCGCCCAAGGCTCCCTGTGGTGGGCACACCCAGTCCTCCAGTGCATATGGCCCAGGCAAGACTGCCCTCCTCCCTGCCAGGGTCTCCTCCAGGCAGCCGTGCTGGCAATTTGTTCCCTGGGCCATTTAACAGACAGGCACCCGCACCTCCCCTCCCCTGTGCTGCCAGGAACCCAGAAAGGCCTGTCCCTGCCCTTGCTTGTGTCCTGTGTGTTGGGACAGGTAGAGGAAGGACATACAAACATGATGCCAGCCAGGGGAAGGAGCACCTACTCCGAGGGTGGGGCCATTGGAGGAGGGTTTTTAAAGATGAACAGGAGTTCATTCACTCAGTGCAGAAGGGGGCGGTACATTGAGCAGAAGAAAGCTGGCATCTTGGCGAATGGGAGAAGAAAGCCAAGGTGGCTAGAGTAGCCCTGGGAGTAGATGCGGGTGGTGGTCAGGGCCTTCGGGAGGTGCCAGGAGGCTCCTGGAGGCAGGGTGGACACAGACTTGAGGACCAGGAGCAGATCAAAAGAGGCCACTCATGGATGCAGTCGGGGCCTTCCTGGTCCCGAGCCTGCCCCCAGGTTCCCAAGGGCCTGCTGTGCAGGGTTTCACCAGGAGCAGATGAGCTTCCATTGCTGCCGAGCCTCCACCCACCTTCCTCCAAACCGGCACAGACGCTGGTTCCTGGGCCCTTTTAACTGACTTCTCTCCTCCACTGCGCAGCTCCAGCCCCACCTGCCTGGCTCCCACACCTGGAAGCCCTGCGTGGACCTGGCTGCCCCAGACCAGCAGTGGGAACTCAGGCATAGAAAGGGAGCCAGAGAGTGCTCACCCCCGAAAGAGCTCTGTCCACCCCACACTGGCCAGCCTGGGGCTCCTCACCCAGGAGAGGAAGAATTGTCAGGAAAACATGTGGAGGCCACGCAGCCACCACCCTTTCTTCTTCCTTCTAGGGCTCCAGCTCTCGGAGGGTCTGTCTGGGAGGTGATTGAAGAGTCCAAGGGGCAGCCCTGGCCAGTTTGGCTAGTGGTTAGAGCATCAGCCCGTGGACTGAAGGGTCTCTGGTTCAATTCGGGCCAAGAGCACATACCTCGGTTGCAGGCTCGATCCCCAGCCCTGGTCCAGGCACCTGTGGGAGGCAACCGATTGATGTGTCTCTCTCACATCGAGGTTTCTTTCCCTCTCTCCCTCTCTTCCACTCTCTCTGAAAAGCAATGGAAAAAAATATCCTCAGGTGAGAATTAAAAAAAAAAAAAAGAGTCCAAAGGGCTCGGGCTAGCAGGAAGATGCTGGCATCTCTTCCCCTGCTCTCTTTTTTTCCTGAAATGTTTTTAATTGACTTTTTAGAGAGAGAGAGAGAGGGAGGGAAAGGAAGATTGAGAGAAATATTGACTTGTTCCACTTATCTATGCAGTCATTGGTTGATTCTTGTATGTGCCCTGACCGTAGATCAAACCCTCAACATTGATGAATCAGGACCATACTCTAACCAACTGAGCTCCCCGGCCAGGCAGGGCTCCCCTGCCTTCTTGATAGCAGCAGCTTCCTCTGAGGGATCTGCCCCTTTCAGGCAGTTCCTGCGGGGCAGCTAATCCCAGGGCCCTGCCCCAACTGTTATGGCTGTAATTAACTAGTTATTAATATTAATAAGGGGGGAAAGCAAGGCGAAGTCAGACATTATAAGCATGGTCACTTGGGAAGCTTCACCAGAAAGCTACAGCTTCATACAACGTTGTTCCTCCAAGGGAATTAGCACCCCTCCCTTCCCCCACCTGGCACTGGATTGTTGGGGGGAGAAGGGGAGATGGCGCATGCACAGTGAAGTCAGGGTGGTGCAGGGGAGGGGCTTGCCTGTCAGCCTAGCCTGGGGGACAATGGATTGGCTGGGGGTGCACCCCATCAGAAGCGTGCGAACTCTTGGAAAGTTCACTGATTAGTTTGAAGAAGCTCCTGGTTAAAATCCCCCGAGAGATCCCCGCTCTTGCTCTCTTGCTCCATGACCTGCACTCGCCCATATGTTAGCAAGTTCTCACGCCACAGCCGTGTGGCCTCAGCAGCCACATGGCCATGGCTGTGCAGCCTCCACGCAGGATGCGGGACCGGACTGTACTTGAATATGGAGGAGAAACTATGGGCTGTGACTGTTATTCTGGCCCTGCTGGAGACACGGTTGGACTTTTTCCATGGCAGGCAGAAGGAAATGGAACATTGGAAACCCAGGGGTTTATTTCCACCCGAATAAATATTACTCATCCCCCGTGTGAGTCTCAGGAAATTCTCTTCCACACGACATCGCAAGAACTCCACTTCCACCAACAACACAACCACAAAAGGGGACACATGACTCAGGCCTGGCTAGTCACACTACCCCGATCCCCCTAGACATGATCATTGGCCCAGGTTTGGGCACGTGACTAGAGAGAGACCAATGAGAGTCCTTCCCTGGAATTTTATATATGGAGGTTGGGAGGGGGAAAAACTCTTTCCTCTGGGGTCCTCAAGATAGAGTGAAAAACACATGGGGCCGCCTGCAAGCCTGCCTTTCTCCTAGTTGTGGAAGAAGCCTGTGGGTGCAGGAGAGAGACAAGAGGTAGGTGGACTCTACAGGGGGGTGGGTTGCGGAGGGAAGACAAGGGAGAGCAAGGGACAGGGGTTTCCTGACATACAAGCAAATAAATTCCTTTTGCTTGAGCTACTTTTTTTTTTTTTTGGTAATATATATTTTTTTATTTTAGAGGCAGGGGAAGGGAGGGAGGAACACTGATGTAAGAAACATCAATCCACTGCCTCCTGCACACCCCCTACTGGGAATCAAGCTCGCAACACAAGCATGTGCCTGGTCTGGGAATCGAACAGGCGACCTTTCGGTGCATGGGACAATGCCCAACCAACCGCGCCGCACCAGCCAGGGCTGCTTGAGCTTTTCTGAGTTGGGTTGTTGTCACTCGCACCCAGAGGTGCCCTGGACACCCCAGCCTCAGCCAGCAGCCTGGTTCTCCAGGGTGCACAGGAATGCCCCAACACCTCTCGTTGTCCCTCTCTGGCTTCCTCAGGTCCCACTCTTTGCCCCTCTTTTCAAGCTCCTAGACCCACCTCCGCTTCCTCAACTGACACCCGCTTCACTAGGAAAAGGGAATTCCTCAACCTTCGCCCTCTCTGCCTCCAGTTTCCTCCAGAGCTACCTCCCACTCTGTCGTCCCTCTCACCAGGCTCACAGGAGGAAGCGTCCCCTGCTGCCGCTTGCCCACTGCTGACCGAGGGAGCTGCAATCGGCGGGCTCAATGCCACCTTTACCAAACCTGCCTGTACATCACAATCATCTGGGAAACTGAAAAAATACAATTTCCCAGGTTCCATCGGATTCTCCGCAGGCAGGCCCTGGAATTTCAATTTTGAAACTTCTTACTGGTCAGGGCAATGTCACCTTCCTAGTTGTTGGGTCGGTCTTGGCTCGGTCAGGATTTGGCCATAGAAGGGCCCCTCGGCGTCCCTGCCAACAGGGTGTTGTCAGTTGTGTTGCTCAGATGCGAAACATGCAAGGAACGCCTTTTAACTTCTTCCCAGCCTCTCACCCCTTGTGACTGGGGCTTCTCTTTGACCCAATCTGACCCAATCTGCCCTTGGGTGAGGGCACGTCCCAGACCCCAAACCAGACCATCCATGCTTTGAAACCCTGTCCTCCCTGCCCACTGAGCTCCACCTGCCCCAACCTCTCTGCTAGCTCCTTCTTGGCCTTTTCTCTTCCTCCTCTGTGTGCTGCTCACCCCCACCTCCTACCCCATGCCTGGGCAGCCCCTCCCAGGGTGCCCTGCAGAATGCATCAGGTTCTCTGTAGTGGATATGGGTGGCCTCCAAGGACCAGTGGTAGGTGAAAATGGTAGGCTTCACCCCACACCTCCTCCCCACGTGGCATATTACAATGAAATCGATGGTATCCCACTTAAAGCATCTATTAGCAAGAAGCACAAAACAGACTTCCCACCACTGCCCAGGAGCCCTGGGGAGCCCCACCCTCTGTCCTTTGCAGAAAAGCACCTCTCTGGGCAAATTCAAGGACACAGGCCAACGGCTGGCTAACCAACTAGATCATTCTATGAGGTGTCTTGGACCAATCAGAGAGAGTTCTGGGTCCAGGAACGGCTCTGCTGGGTTGCTCAGGCATGGCAGAGGGGCCTGTGCAATATTTCTTGCTTGGCACACATCTTTAAGGACGTGCTTGACGCTAAAGGGAGATGGCTTCTGACACTCCAGTGCCAATGAACAGGCCTCTGATGCAGGTGTATGTAGCCCAGCACACAAGGGAAGCACTGGCTGTGGCTGCCCTGGGGGGCAGACTTCTGCTCAGGGCAGCTCTCCACCAGCAGCCACTGCCCAGCACCGCTGGGTACCTGCCTCTGTGGATGGCAGTCTCTCTCCAAGGCGCCAGGGCTCCTCACACCCAGCTTTCTGGTTCTCTCCGCCCCAAGTCAGCCCCACATTGTCAGGTTAAGGGCTGATTCAAGGCAACCTCTGCCCATCAGTGTCTTCCCACCTCCAAGGGCATGGCAGCTCTTTGGCCCCAGGTGAGCCTCACTGTAATTGCATCAAACCAGCAGGGTCTGGTTTATTCCAACTGGTTCTGGAGGATGGGTAGGGGCTGATATACTAGACTGTGAGAACAGCGATGGGGAGGAGGAAGGGGGAGGGAAAGGGGGTTGGGAAGGGAAAGTAAAGTGCAAAAGAGGGTGGGGAAGAGGAAAGGGGGAGACGGAGAGGGAAGGGAGAGGGTGGGGGAGAGGGAGAGGAGAGGGGGAGGGGGAAAGGGAGAGAGAGGGGGAGTTTCTTGTGTTTCTCCAACATCAGGCTTCCCTGAGTTTCCTTTTCCAGGGCAGAAACCTCAACCTGAGGGGAACAGAGGACCTGGTGACATCTACTCTGCCTCCACCAGGGCTTGGGACTCCTGCTGCAGGCCCAACTTCTCCCATCCCCACCCCGCATAGACCAAACGACCCCTACCCCACCCCCCACTACCCTGATCTCCAGGTCCTGTAGATTCCATCTGCCTTCAGCCAGGGCTGTGGGCAGGGCAGTTTCCATCTACAGACTGACCGCCCCCTTCCCATTGGCCCTGCTCAGCCACCCCAGCTGTGGTCTGAGACAGTCTGCAGGAATCTGCCAGGGCTCTGCCCAAAGGGAGGGGCCGACAGCCAGCAGGGCAGCCTGTGGGGCTGAGAGTTGACTAAGGCCTCCAGGTCCCACATCCCCCACCCCCACCGCCAACCCCTCCCCTCCCGCATCAGGGACTGAGTATTTAATCCATTCCCCCGTCTGATTTCCACCTAGGCACAGATGAAATGAGCCCATGATGACAAACTGTACCACTGGCAGACACTCAGCTGACCTTGGGTGGCTCCTCCATCACCACCGCCTTGAGCCCTGGAGGGTTCTGGGGCCTTGTGGGTTGGGTTATTAATATTAACAATAATAATATTAACAGCAGCCAGCTTGTCATGATGCCACCACATAGGAGCCACTGATCTGCGTGCTTCACATGTCATCTCATGTAACCAGTGCTCACAGGAAATTGAGTCTCAAGGGGATAAGCCACCAGCCCCTAGTGACAGCCGGGAAGTACAGAGCCCTCCTTTTTGGTCCCCAAACCTGGGCTCAAAACCCCTTCCCAGGGAACAGCTGTGTCTGCCCCTCACCAGGCACCTGAGGGGACCCCACAGCTCCCGGGTGAAAGGTCAGCGCCGAGGCAGGGTGTCCCCAGCCAGGCCTAGCCCTAGCCCTCCCTCAAGACCACACAGGGTGAGGGGGAGAACCCAGAAACCTGGGCAGTGAGGCCCCTGGCGCCCCGTGGGATGGGAGGTCAGCAGGGTTATGAGGGGGAAGGTGCTGGTCCCAGGGTTTTCTTGTGGAATTCTTCCTGGAAGTCCCTTCATCTTCCTTGATTGGAGCTTACAGCATCCGGGGAAATTCTATTGCACCCTCCCTCAAGGGCCCTTGAGCCTTAAGTCAAAGGCAGACAGGGCCTCAGGGGCCTGGGGCCCAGTTCAAAAGCAGCTCCCTGTCACTGCTGTCCCCGGAGAGGTCCCAGAGGTCCCAGAGCCTGCCTCGGGAGCCAGGCCGGCCTCCTGGGCTTGCTTTCCCCTCCTGGAGCCCCTGTTTCCTCCTTTGTAAAGTGGAAATAACAATAGTGCATGCCTGGGATCAGGTGAGTCAGTCCCCAAGCAGCCGAGAACTGCCCTTGGCTGGCAGAGCCGCTGGTCGCGAAGGATGGCTGTTACCCGACTGTGAAATGAGGGCCTCCACTCCGACTCCAAGGGCACGTTTTAAGGTCCTACTGCGACCTCCACACGGAACAGGACTAGGACAGACCTCTGGGGAAAAGCAGGGCAGTGGGAGTGTTTACCTGTTGGAGAATCCTGGAAGTCACCTGGGTGGGGACACCCACCCGCCCAGGCCCTCCACGCCGCCCAGGGCCGCCCACCCCGGAGGAGCTGGGTCTGGCACGCACACAGGCAGGTTAATAAGGGCTTGGGGTCAAAAAGGGCTTGGGGTGAAATATTTATAGATGGATGGGGAAAAACAGGCGGCTGAGCCGGGCAGACAGGCCGTGCCCCCTGGTGCGCGGGTGCGGGAGGGGGGCCCCGGGGAGGGGGCCCCAGGCGTGGAGAGGGCGGCCGCCTGGGGACGCGGAGACGGGTCCTGAGCCCCTGTCTGCCTCTGCCCCTGCCTCCCCCTCCAAGGGGACGTCCGAGGAGACTCGGGGGGAGCTGCCCGCCTCCCGCACCCCTTCCTCCCGGCCTGGGGGAGGTGGAGGATGGATGGTGCCCGGTTCCCACGCGCCCAGGCGGGCTGGCGGCCCCAGGGACGCTCCGCCGGGGCACCCCCGCGCCTGGGAGCGCAGCACCCCCGGGCCCGGCGACCGCGGCGGCTCCGCGCTCCGGGCCTCGGCTTCCTCCGCCGAGAAACCGGCGGCTCCCGCCCGGCGGCGGCGTGGAGGCTCCGCGCGGCGCGGCGCGGCGCGGCCCGGGGGCGCCGAAGGGGTTAACGCACCTGGGCCGCCGCCGCCCCTCTCGGCCCCTCCTCCCGCCGCGCGGGGTAAAGCCGCGGGGGCGCGGCCCAGCCCCGGCCCCCGCCCGCCGTCCCCGAGCCGCGCGCCAGCCGTGCCCCGCGCTCCGCCGCGCTCCGCCGCCGCCCGGCCGGGCCGCCATGTCTCCAGGGTGAGTGGGCGCCGGGGCCGTCGGGCTGCGGGGCGGGGACCGCGGGCCTCCCCTCTCCGCGAGGCCGGGCGCGGGAGGCGGGCGCGGGGCGTCGGGGGCCGGCGCGGCCGCCCCGGGACGCACGGGCTCGCGCGGCGCGGCTGGAGATGCCCGACGGAGCGCGGCGCCCGGCCCGGCCCCGCAGCGTGCGCGGGCGCTCCAGGTCCCGCGGGCAGCCGGGCTCCTGCCTGCACCCCGAGGGCCTCCCGCGCCCCGGCCCGGCCCCCACCCCCAGGCTCTCCCCGCCGGCCGGAGCTCGGGCCCGGCCGGCGCGCCGCCCCCTCCCTCCCCAGAAGGGCTTTTTCTTACCAACCGAGTGGGCGGCGCAGGTGGCGCCGGCCCTTGGCGGAGGGGCCGGCCGCATCCCCCGCCCCGGCGTGACCCCCTGGACTGCGGCCTCCCCATCTGGGGGGGGGCTTCCTTGAAACCCTCTGGGCTGGAGCACCGGCATTCTGCTCCCCCACCCTCCCAGGGTCGGTCTTAGGCCACACCCCCCCACTCCGGTACCTGAGGTGACCCGGCCTTCCTCCAACCCCCTGCACTGGAAACCTTGGGACCCCACGGGAAAGCATCGCCCCCAGAGTGTGAGCTGAACAGAGAGGTCCTGAGGTCCATCTCTCCTGGCAAAACTCTAATGTCTGCTTCTGAAATGGGTGTGATGGGGTTACCTGGGCACGCAGGGTCCCTGGAAGGTGGGGGTTCTGAATGTGTTCCCCTCTCAGGGCAGTGGAGCATCTCTCCTAGTGCATGTTAAGGGAGGGAGCCAGGCTGGGGCTTAGGGGGCCATGGTCATGCTAGGAGCTGCCCTGGGCATTTTTTTGTTGGGTCAGATGATGGGATGGAGGGAAGAGGGACAGGCTTCTTCAGGTCCCGAGTTAGAGCCGGCTCCCAGAAGGCCCCCAGATAGTAGTGAGCTTTCAGGCTGCAGAGAGGTCCTGTCTCTGCCCCTCCCAATGGTTCTGCACAGGAAATGAAAGTAAACACGGTGCTTACTGGGGAGCAGGAAACACCCCGGGGGACTCCACCAGAGGTGTCCCTGTAGAATCGCAGCATCCCTGACTGCACATCCACTGCATTGCCGGGCACTTTAGCTAGAACTGCCGTCCATGCTGTCCTCATTTCAGAGAAGAAGAAATCGTGGTTTGGAGGGGTTAAGGGAACCCCCTCAAAGTCATTTAGCTTGTAAGTGGCAGGGCAGCCCTACTCCACAGTGCTCTACTTAAGCTCTGTGCTGTGTGGCTCCCTGGTCTTGGAGGAGGGAGGTCAGGGTGGGAGAAGAAGCAGAGTCCTCCTCCCACCACTCAAGGCCCTGGGACTAGAGTCCATGCCCAGAACCCATTGCCCATCTGGGACTATAGTTCCACACTGGGAGGATCATGGGGACCCATCTTTCTCTGTTGCTCCCGCCCTCAGGAAGAGAATCCTCTACAAGAGTGTGTGCCTGTCCCTGGCCCTGCTCGTGGCCATAGCAGTATTCCAGCGCAGTCTGACCCCCAGCCAGTTTCTGCAAGAGCCTCCACCACCCACCCTAGGGCCACAGAAGGTCCAGAAACCGAGTGGACACCTGGTGAACCCCAATGACTTCTGGAAGAGATCGAAGGATTTGGTCACCCCCATGCCCATGGCCTCATGGGGGCCTCAGGCCTGGGACGTGACCACCATTAACTGCTCAGCCAATATAAACTTGACCCACCAGCCCTGGTTCCAGGGCCTGGAGCCACACTTCCAGCAGTTTCTGCTCTATCGCCATTGCCGATACTTCCCCATGCTGCTGAACCACCCGGAAAAGTGTGATGGCGACGTCTACCTGCTGGTGGTTGTCAAGTCGGTCATCACGCAGCATGACCGCCGGGAGGCCATCCGCCAGACCTGGGGCCTGGAGCAGGAGTCGGTGGGCAGGGGCCGAGGCGCCAGGCGCACCCTCTTCCTGCTGGGCACAGCCTCCAAGCAGGAGGAGCGCGCCCACTACCAGCAGCTGCTGGCCTACGAGGACCGCCTGTACGGGGACATCCTGCAGTGGGACTTCCTTGACAGCTTCTTCAACCTGACCCTCAAGGAGATCCACTTCCTCAAGTGGCTTGACATCTACTGCCCCAGCGTCCGCTTCGTCTTCAAGGGCGATGACGATGTCTTCGTCAACCCCACCAACCTGCTGGAATTCCTGGCTGACCGGAGGCCGCAGGAGGACCTGTTTGTGGGTGATGTCCTGCAGCACGCGCGGCCCATCCGCAAGAAGGACAACAAGTACTACATCCCCGGGGCTCTGTACAGCAAGGCCACCTACCCGCCCTACGCGGGCGGAGGTGGCTTTCTGATGGCCGGAGGTCTTGCCCGGCGCCTGCATCACGCCTGCGACACCGTGGAGCTTTACCCCATTGATGACGTCTTCCTGGGCATGTGCCTGGAGGTGCTGGGCGTGCGTCCCACGGCCCATGAGGGCTTCAAGACTTTCGGCATCTCGCGGAACCGCAACAGCCGCATGAATAAGGAGCCGTGCTTTTTCCGCTCCATGCTGGTCGTGCACAAGCTGCTGCCCGCCGAGCTGCTGGCCATGTGGGGGCTGGTGCACGGCAACCTCACCTGCTCCCGCAAGCTCCAGGTACTCTGACCCTGGCCGGGCCACCAGCGTCAGCTGGAGCTGCAGTGCCAGGGCGGACGGAGCCTTTGGTCCCCTGCAGGGCAGTGGAGGGTCTGGGCCTTATGTGCTTCTGGGTGTGGTGGGGCACAGGTAGCCAGAGGGGGCCTCCCTGTGTGGACACTCTCCAGAAAGAGGAGCCAAGGCCCAGGAAGTTTGGAACTGCCCAGACTGGAGAAGGTCACCGGGGGAGCGAGGCTGCTGGCAGCCCTCCTAACCTGGGTTCTTTGCCTCACTCTCTCTGCCCTGGGGAGGCCCCGGTGGCCTCTGAAGGAACCCCATGCTCAGGTACCTGGGCTAGGCCAGGCCCTGGATGGCTCTGTGGCTGCCCTCTTTTTTCACAGAAGATTCTCCTCCGGTGAAATGCCTCAATCTCCCCACGGGCCCACCCAGCCCTTTCAGGAGCTCAACCCTGTGCAGGCTCACAGTGTGCCCCGCCCCAGTACATGCCTCTGGGTCTCCTGGAGACAGAGCCTTCGAACACCCTCGGCAGCCCTCCCTTCCC
The DNA here is from genome assembly GCF_054644295.1 of Miniopterus natalensis. Classification (NCBI taxonomy): domain Eukaryota; kingdom Metazoa; phylum Chordata; class Mammalia; order Chiroptera; family Miniopteridae; genus Miniopterus; species Miniopterus natalensis. The sequence continues at coordinate 4,531,151 of NC_142088.1, read as the reverse complement.
CCAGACCTGCCTGGAGTTGGCTGCTCAGCCTCCCCTGCTCCCAGGTGGCTGCGTCCTGTGATGTTCCATCCCCTTCTGGAAGCATAACCTGCCGCTCTGACTACCTCAGCGATCCTCAGAACCTCGGGATGGACAGCAGCCCCCACCCCACCCCACCCCACCCCTGACGCAGGGCCAAAGAGCAGTGCTCTGCCCCCTAAGTCATGGTGCTGCCCGACCAGCCCTCGCCAAGGGTCCTCCTGCGGCCCCACTGAGGCCTGACTCCCTGGCTGGAAACCAGCCGGTTTGGCCTTGGAAGTGGACATACCTCTATTACTGTGAAGTTTTATTTATGAAGAATTTAGAGGGAGAAAGCGCCAGGCCTCAGGAGATGGTGGTGGTCTTCCCTTCCCTCAGCCCAGCAAGACACCTCCTCCCTTGGCCACTCTGACCCACCCCCAGGGCACCCCGGTGCCCCCGCACAGCCCCCTCCAGAACCCTGCTGCTCCAGGGCCTGACTACTCAACATTTGCCCCTGTGAAGGCCTGGAGTGGCCCTTGGGGGCCGCCCAGCCCAGGTTCAGGGGCCCCTGGGTGGGTGGGTGCAGAAGGGTAAAGACACCTGGGAAAAGACGGAATTGACTCTATTTTCTCAATAAAAGGGGGCTGGTTTTTTTCTGGTATGAAACTTCCTGTTCCTGTTTCCATCCGAGGGCCTGTCCCGGGCCTGGGTTGCCAGAGATTTCTGAAGACACAGCTCATTCCTTGTTCTGGGCTGGTGGGTACACAAGAACCCCTTGAAGGGCCTTAGAGGGAGGTGAGTGCCAGGATGAAAGGAGAGGCCACGAGGGCCAGAGTCAAAGATGTTTCCTGGACTGGAGGTGGGGTGAGGTGCGGGATGGAGGGGGGCTGCCTCGAGCTAACAGCGCATTCCCCCGGAGGGCACAGCCAGAACTGACACTGCGGTGGATGTTACCGGAGTGGGGTTGAGTGGGGGCATGCAGGGGCTGACAGGCCCCCTCGTGGCCCTTCAGTCAACCTGGACACATTGATAAGTTTGACAAGAAGCGCTGAAACAGTGGCTGCGGGGGAGGGGAGAGAGGGTGTCTGGTGTGGCAGGAACCAAATGGGGTGGGGAACCTTGGCCCCAGCTGCTTTCCTCCAGGGTGGGAGGGCAGCCACCCCAGGAGAAGGGTCACTGGGGCTGTGATCAGCAAGCCAGCACATCCCTGCCTGTGCCCGGCTCGGGGATCGCAGAGTGGGCCCGGTGCCCCAAGAGAGTCATGCATGGCTGTCCCCCAGGTGAGTGATAGGAATGGCTGGATCCTAACATAACACATCTTAGAGTGTAGAGGGGCACGAGACCGAATGGGCATCACTGCTGCCCGCTGCCTGGTCTAAGCCCTGGGAGGAGAAACAGGCACATTGCTGTGGCTGTTTCTTCCTCCTCAGTGCAGATTCTGCACCTCCCCTCAGTCATCCGGCTCTGGAGTTTGCAGGGCCCAGTGCAAAATGAAAATGCAGGGCCCCTGCTTTAAAAAGTTAAGAATTTCAAGATCACCACAGCAGAGAAGCCAAACACAGCCCTCCCGAGGTGGGGCCTTGTGACTGCGCCGCCCTGTGGTCCATCGCTCACCCTCAGAAGCCAGGCCCTGCCCGGGCTGCAGGAAGCAGAGCTGGACTTTGGGCCTCTGCCTTCCCAGAGCTCAGTCCAGCGAGGGCAAGAGCAGTGAGGGACAGCAGGAGACTGGACGTGGAAGGGCCACTGGCTCAGGCCCAGGCTGGGTCCAGAGGCAGCCTTGTGTTCAGCTGCGACCTGAAGGAAGAATTTGGGGCAGAGGGGAGAGCCGAAGGGCTGGGGCAAGGTGCTCCTCAGAGGCTGGGGCTGGGGTGTGAAAACGGAAAGCGGCTGGGGTGCGGAAAGCGGCTGGGGTGCGGGTTTTGGCAGGTCTGGGTTGCAGGAAGGGGTTCAGACTTGACCCTGAGAGCAGAGGGGCAGCAGCAAGCAGCAGGGGCCCTGGATGTGCACCCTTCCCTCTGGGCTGTCCCCAGCTGGCCCCGTGGATGGGAATTCCCTCAGCCTCTGCCAGTGGGGGGCCTTGCTCCTGACCCTGGGCAGGGGTGTGCTGGTGAGAAAGGCTCATGTTGCTAAGAGGTAGGGTGCCTTCTGCAGGCACTGAGGAGCCAGCAGCTTCCAAAGCAGAGAGAAACAAGATCAGACATTCACACCCCGGTCCCCCACTGGGGCTGGGGAAGCAGCCAGTCCCAAGTCCCAGGAGCATCAGGCTGGGAGCATGGAGCAGGGCCCAAGGCCTGCCCATCACTGTCCCCCAGCTCCTCTGTCCCCTTAGCAGGAAGGGGGTTCCATGAAAAAAGAAGCTAGTGACTGAGAGGAGAATTGCTGGGCGCTCCCACCCTAAGCCTAGGCCAGCCTGTCTGGAATACCCCAGCCGACTGCAGCCTTCAGCCAGCCCCAGGCCTGCCTCTGGCCCTCCCAACCCAGTCAGCCCTGGTTTCCTCCTGCTGCCTAGGATAGTGACCTGGCTGCTTCCAAAGACAGTCCTGGCCTTTCCGAGGTTTGTTGTTGATCATCTTGGGAAACACACACACAAGACATTCTGGAAGTTTCCGGACCCTTCAGCATTTACAATCTTGATTCCCAGTAGTAATGATAATTACTGCCATTTTATGGAGCATTCAATATGCCTGGCACTATGATAAGCCCTTGTATAATCATGTATAATCAAAATAACCATAACTCAGGGCATAAATATGCCTACATTTTAATCCCCCCTGGACCCCTATTGGCAGGAAATGAAGGGAAGTAGACTATGACACCCCAAAATTTGCCTCTCTGGCATAAGGTTTATTCTGAGCTGGTTGTTTTTGAGAAGTTACTCTTTGTAAGGGACGGTTACATTTATAAAGGAAACCTCCATTTTTAAATTTCTCTCTCTTGTACCAGGAAGAGAGGGTTTCTAAATCACAAGAAACTGATCAATGAAGAAGGCAGAGACTTAAATGTGTGACTTGACAACCTTATCTTTGGGCTTTTCTGGTAACCTCCCAGAACTGGCTTCCCCCCACCCAACATCTTCCTTTTGTCTTCAGCTGGTATTTGAGCTGGTGGCTTGGGCCATTTGGGGGAATTTCTCAGTTTTCCTGGAGGTCTCAGCTAAGAATCCAGAATGGTAGAAATAAAATTATTTTTCCTCCTTACAAAATCCTACTTCTCCCCCTTGGAACCCGCTCACTCCCAAATTGCCGAGAATTTCAAGGGCTTCCTTAGTCCAAACAGCGTGTTCTCTGGAAGTCTGAGCGGGACTCTTCAGTGGGGTCGCCCCCTCCACACAGTGGCACTGTGGAGCCCAAGCAGTCCTGCAGCTTTTTAGGTGCACCTGCCCGCACAGGCTGTGGGGGGACACATGCTTCAAACACAAATGTGGTCCTCCTCTTGCCAGGCCGGCGTGGCTCAGCGGTTGAGCATCGACCTAGGATCCAGGAGATCAAGGTTCGATTCCGCAGGGCACATGCCGGGTTGTGGGCTCGTGGGGGTGTGCAGGAGGCAGCCGATCAATGACTCTCTCCCTGATCATTGATGTTTCTCTCTCTCCCACCCCCTTCCTCACTCCGAAATCAATAGAAATCAATAAAGATATAATGGTCCTCCTCTTAATCGTCCTCACCAACTCAGCCATCCTTCCCCAAAGAACAGGGGTGCAAATAACAGAGGTGCAAAGGTCCTGTGGCTCCCAGTCAGCTGCAGAGTTGGCTGGGGAACCCAACAAACTCACTCAGGCTGCAAGGCCTTCCTGACAGTAAATGTTAATCAATCCCCAATCTGAATTTGGGGTTCAAGGAGCAGGTTGAGGGGAAATGGATCTCAAGCTCTTTCCCCTCCCAAGGCCCTCGGCTTCCGACCCAAAACGCTTCCCCTCCTCCCCTGCCGCCAGCTCTGCATTCCAAGGGGCCTTGAGAAGGTGTGGCTTTGTCAGGTCACAAAAGGTTCGGTTCCACCCCAGGGCAGCGGGTGCCCTCTCGGCCACATTTACATAACTAAAGGAGACCACTCAAAGAACCCTCCTCTTAACAAAGAAAGCCTGGTCTCCAGGTGAATGACTCTATCCACGTAAACTGTGGAGCCGGAAGGGAAATTTCTAGAACCCCATTATGCACAACAATCAACTTTAAAAATGGGGCTCCCAGTTATTCAGTGCACAGCTTGAACTCATGTATGTCCTTCTAACCCCCCACACACCCCCACGTCTCCGGTTTTTTTTGTGTTTTTTTTTTAATTTATTGATTTCAGAGAGAGGAAGAGAGGGAGAGATAGAAACATCAATGATGAGAGAGTCAGTGATCCGTTGGGGATCGAGCCTGCAACCCGGGCATGTGCCCTGACCAGGAATCGAACCGCTGTGGCCTGGCTCCTAGGTCCATGCTCAGCCGCTGAGCCACGCGGCTGGGCTCCCCTTTTCCTTAGTGGTAACCTCCACGTGTATTTTGGGGTTTTAGTAACTTTCGTATTATGCCGATGCTTGATTGGAAATTTAGTAATTTTGTTTTGCGGAGCTTCCATTAACTGTCCCTCTCCCCGTGGAAAAATCAGTTTTGCCTGTTTGCAATTCAATTCCTTCGCTCCATATAAATGTGTGATTTTGACACCTCCTGTGACAACCCCCGTTCTAGCATCTGTTTGACCTCGTAAGAATAAAACTCATCTTAACCTCGTGCTCATGATGAATTTATAGTTCTAAAAAGTGTCTTTTAACAATTGCTTTTATACAAAAATGAAGACGGACACATTAGGGAGTAGATGCACTTGTTGCACATCATTGTAATACAGAATTTGCATCTTGGAATAAATATCGCACCTTCCAGCTGAGCATGGAGCTCCAGGCTTCCCGAGGGGCTCGGCCCGCGGCTCCTTTGAAGTCCCCGAGCAGCTTTGGGAAGCGCCGCGCCCGGTCCCCAGCCCGGCGGGCTGCGCGCAGGGTGCGAGGGGCGCGGCCTGGGCGGGTGACCTGCGGGCAGCGCCCCGCGCCTGGATTTCAGCCGGGGCGGCCGGACCCAACGAGAGGGGCGGGAACCCTGCCCAGCCCGGGACTGGCATCGCTGGGCAGAAAGGAGGTGCTGCAGGGTGTGGGCGTCCGAGGTGAGGTCGGCTCAGCCCGCCACGCCGTGGCCGCCGCCGAGCCCCTGGGCTTTAGTGGGGGCCATCGCGCTCTGCGTCTGGAGTGGGGGTCAGGGATGGGGGAATCCACTGGAATCCACTGGCGTGCGCGTCGCGGCGCCTTGGGGTCCGCACCCCGAAGCGCGACGTCTGCCGACGGGACCTCCCTGCAGGCCCTCGCCCGTCGGCCGTAGGGGGCGCCCGGCGGCTCGCAGACCCTGCCGACCGGTTCCCGAGCGGCGGACAGGGCGTGGGGGCCCCGGGCTGAAGCCCTGGGAGCCGGGAGGGCGGGTGGAGCGCAATCCCAAGAGAGGGCGTGGAGCGCCCCCAGCTGACCACGTAGGGCAGCGCGCCGGGACGATCTGAGCCGCTTACGGCTCGTCTGAAACTGGTACCGATTCATCCGCGCCAAGGGCCTGTGTGCCTCGGAAATGCCGGGGAAATGCCGCACGGCTTCGCGGGCACTGTTTCCTGGGGGTGGGGTTCCAGGGGCTCTGTCCTTTCCTTTGGGCTCATCTGTATAAGGAAGGTTTTCTAAGAGAGCAGGTATCACTGAGTTGAGGGGTAAAGTTTAGGAGATGGAAGTGTACCAAGATCTGGACAGACATGGTGGCTTTGGAGGCTGTGAAACGGCTTTGAGGACCTCAGAGCCCCCTGGGGGTGGGGTGAGGCAGGGGGCTTATTCCGGGGAAGGAGGAATGATTCTTTTTTTACCCACGAAGGAGGTGAGAGCAGCCCCTTCTGGTTGACAGGAGTCACTGTGGCCAGCCCAGCCTCCTGGGCCTTCCTAGGCGAGAATGAAGGCCTTGGCTATCTGGAAATAGTTGCTGTCTTAATTGTTTAGTATCTGAGCTCTCATTGACAAATCATACAATAACCCATGTTTTATAAAAGCTAATATATAGCTAACATTGGTTAGGATATGTTTGGTTGCAAGTGACATAAAATTCAGCTCAACCTGTTTGAAACTTTAAAGGAGATTTGCCAGCTGGGTGGGCTGCCAGGGGCAGCCGCCTTCAGGGTTGGTCTGATCCAGCTGCTCATCCAGGGTGGAGATGCAGGCAGATGCAGACTTGCTGGAGCCGCCTGGCTGTAAGTGATGGGTTGAGGTCTGAGCTCAGGCTGCAGGGCTGCAAAAGCTGCACATTAACCACCACTTGGAATCATGCATGTGGTCTGGAAGGTCTGAGGCAGTACTAGAAGTAGATGACCATCCTCCACTGTAGCTGCCTGCTGTTAGCTAAAACTGGCTACTGGTTGAAAGGCCAGACTCAGATCAAACCAGCCCAGCTCATCCAGACCTAGTCAGACATTTCTTGTTAGATATGTTTTGTGTAATTTAAGTTGTGTTGTTTGGCACTTAAAAAATAGAGTAACTGCCCGACCGGCATGGCTCAGTGGTTGAGCATCGACCCATGAACCAGGAGATCACAGTTTCATTCCCGGTCAGGGTACATGCCCGGGTCATGATCTTGATTACCTGTGGGGGAGGTGCAGGAGGCAGCCGATAGATGTTTCTCTCTCTCTCCCTTTCCCTTCCTCTCTCTCTCAAATCAATAAACATATTTTTTAAAAATAGAGTAACTGATAAGTGTGTCTCTTATAATGAAGACTTATGAGCCATCACAACACCTAGAGGTGTCCTGCCTGCTCCTTGGAACCTGTGCATGTGATGAGATATCACACCTAAGGCACTGGTGACCTTAAAACAGGACGATTTACCCAGGTGGACCTGATCTAATCCTGCAAGCCTTTAAAAAACCAGAGAGCTTTTGCCCAAGCCAGTTTTGCTCAGTGGTTAGAGCATCGGCCCTCAGACTGAAGGGTCCCGAGTTCAATTCCTGGTCAAGGGCACCTACTTTGGTCACAGGCTCGATCCTCGGCACCAGTCGGGGAACGTGCAGGAGGCAGCCAATCAATGTATCTCTCACACTGAGGTTTCTCTCTCTCTCCCTTCCACCCTTCCACTCTCTCTGGAAGCAATGGAAAAAATATCCTCAGGTAAGGATTAAAACAACAACAATACAGTTTCCTCTGGACAGCGACAGAAGTCGGAGAGATTCGAAGCAGGATAGGAGTCCCTGTGCCATTGCTAACTTGAAGACGGAGGGGGCCGAGTGACCAGAAATGAGGGTCGCTTCTAGAAGCTGAGAGCAGGAAAGGAAATGCGAGTGAATTTCAGTCCTACACCCGAAGGAACTGAATGCTGCCAGTAACAAAAGCGGGCTTGGAAGAGGAGCGCGAGTTCCCGATGCAATGCAGCAGCCAACGCCTGGCCGGCAGCCGAGCAGAGGACCCGCTGCAGAGCGGAGAGGGCCGGTCCCGCCGGCACCGGCGAACACTGGACACCGGGACCTGCAGTGCAGAAATAGCGGCTTTCACTATGATGGCGCCACCGGGAGATGCCTCAGAGCCTGAACTTCCCGGAGGCGAGGGACAGATTCTGTAGGGCAAAACCACAAGACACGGTGGGTTAGGGCTTTAGGTCCTGCTTGCTGGGAGCTGCTTGTTGGAGGTGAGGTAGGGTGATTGATGAGTCATTTCTTCAGGTCCTGAGGACAGCTCAGAGGTCGGTTCCGGTTTTCCTCGGTCTGGTCTCTGGGAAAGTAGCCAGGGCTTTGTTCCACCTTAGGGCTCAGGAGATGAAACATAACTGTTATCTTTAACCTGCAGGTCCTGACCCTGTGACCATCGGTCAGGCCCAGGCTACTGGCTTCTGCTGCCTTGGGGGTTGCTGAATCATAAGGTGCCTGGTTTCAGACCCAGCCCTGCTCTACTGGTCTACATGTTGCCAGAAAAACAGAAGTAGTGAGAACCCTTACATGCTATGCAATCAACCTAGAGTAGATTAAACTGATGAAAATTAAAGACATGAGATTAACCAAAGAACTTACATGCGTATGTGCATAACCCATGGACACAGACAATAGTGTGGGGAAGGCCTGGGCAGGGGATGGGTGTGGGGTAGAGGGGGCAGTGGGGAAAATGGGACATCTGTAATACTTTCAATAATAAAGATAAATTAAAAAAAAAACACAAAAACCATCTAAGACCCAACGCTATCACAAATAAGACTGAAACAAAGCTCCATACCAAACTACCACACAGCTTGTGACTTCCTTTTGTGCATGAAAATTTTACCACACACGAGCATTAGAAAGAAAGAAAATGTGAAGAATCTCCCAGAGCAGAAGCTGGACCACTGACCTCTCTGTCCATGAAACTAAACCAGGAATCACCCACAGAAATAGCCCAAACCACAAGAACGGTGACAATAAGCCAAGGCTTTGTCTTAAAAAACTGTTGTGTCAGAGAGGAAGTAAAAACTACAATGGGACATAGTGTTGAACACAGGGTTACCACATAATTGTGCTTAAGGGGGTAACACCGATTTATGTCACTATGACTCCAAGGCTGTTTCAGGCTGGGCCTTGGCCCCAAAGCAGTGGCTGTGGACCATTGTGCAATTTAACAACCTTAAATGCATTAATTATTTTAAGGGGGGAAAAATACAAATAACTGAACAAATGCTCCCACTCAAAATTTTGGGAAAAGAACTTTAAAACAGACTAAAGCAAAGCCAGAAAAAATAAATAAAACAGACCTAACAAAGATGAACGTTGCATTTAATGAATTTGAAAGCAGTCAAGTTGATAAATTCAAAAGTAGATTCTTTAACAACAATAACAACCAAAAAGCATTGAGATAGCTGCCTGCTGCAAATTTAATAAAAGCAGAGAGAAGATGAATATAATTATGAAGTTGATGTCATTAATGCAGATGAAAATGTAAAATTATAAGAATTACAATTCTCATTTGAATATGTGAATAGATTTTTAAATCTTATTGAAAGTTATGGTTCAAATTAATAAACAAAAGAAATAGACTCTAAAAGGAAAAACCCATCTGCCTCCGTAAACGAGGAAGGATTCAAAAGCATTATCAAGCAATCACCTTCCCAGAGCCTCTGGAGACCACTGGGCAGTAAATTCTTTCAGACTCCCAAGAAGCAATTCATTCCAGCCTATATAGCCCATTTCTGGCATGGAAAACTCATCCTATGAAGTAAAACCTGGGTCCCAAGCCCAGCAAACAGAGCCCAGCGAATTTCCCTGACTCCTGCAGACTGCTGACAGCCCGAGTGCCCCTCCACCTCCTGGTCTTGTAGGTCCCAGGTACTTGGTTTCCCATTTGTCCCTAAATCCTATTACTCAATAGTCCCCCTTGTCAAAAGCAGAGCAAGCCTTCTCTTTTCAGAATTATCTCTGGGACCCTCCAAGGGGCTTATCTCCTGGATAATTCTCACCACAGCTGGACTTTGTTCACTGTCCTCCTGGTCACCCTCATTGACTTTCCGATGGATAACTGGCCCTGGCCCATCACCCTGTGCCCACACTGTACCTCCAGGGCCGCTTGCATAGCCCATGGGCATTGCTGAACAGCCGCAGACTAGAAGGCCCCGTTGGGGACCTGTTGCATGCTAGGCCTGACTCTGGGAGGCTTTGGGGACAGGGAGTGGACAAGGCAGTCAGGCCATCCTTCCCCTTATGGAGACTGTAGCTGCTCCTCCCACCCCTTCCTGAGCTTTCTCACCAGCGCCTCTGAATCTGCGCCTGAGATGCATCTCCCCTTCTCATGTCTAAGGCTGGGGGTGGGGAGTGGATCCCACAGGAGGGTTGCTTGGGTCTCTGGGGGAATGTGGCTTTTTCTGTTTTGCCACAAAACTTTTCCTTATTCAGGTTGCAGTCACTAGTGCCTGACAGAAACCCAACCCCAAACTAGCTAAAAACTAACAAACAAACCCTTTTAATGGGTGTAACACATCTCTAGGGTTTCAGGCATGGCTGGATCCATGCGTAAATGATTGCTCTTCATCGGCTCCTCTTCTCTTCTTTGAGTTGACTTGATCCCCAAATGAGGAAAGATGGTCCCAGGCAGCTCCAGACTTAGGTGGTCCTTACAACTAACACTCCCAAAAGAAAAAAATGAGTCTCGTTTCTGATATTTCTGGCAAAAACTCAAAGGATGGGTTCCCCAAAGAAAGGTATAAGTTATGAGGCAACAAAAATGATAGACTAAGCCCACAGAGCCTGAGGGTAAAGTTGACCCTCACGCTCTGCTCAAGATCTGACGCTTCCTACCCGTGGGCCCCAGGTGAGCCTTGCCCTCCACCACTCCCCTCCTTACAAGACCATGTTTCTCTTGGGCACTAGTGATCCTTCTTGCAATCTAGCTTCCATTCCTGCCCACCGAAGTCCATCAGGATTGTTTATTTGTGGTCACCCCCAATTTAATTTTTTTAAAAATTGCTTTTTAGAGAGAGGAAGGGAAAGAGAGAGAAACATTGATGTGAGAGCGTAGCATCCATCAGCTGCCTCCTGCACTCCCCTTACGGGGGATCAAGCCCACAACCTGGGCACATGCCCTGACTGGGAATTGAACTGGCAACATTTTGGTGCACAGGACAACGCCCAACCAACTGAGCCACACCAGCCAGGGTTGTTTTTTGTTGTTGCTGTTTAAAAAAAAAAAAAAGGAAGGAAATAAAAAGAAACAGGCAAAGAGCATGAGCCCCTAAAGGGACACCTGGACTTAAGTCCTGGGCCAAGGGCAGGACCTGGGCCTCGCACCCCTCCAGCTGGCTGGGTGCTCCTGACCCACAGACCAGCCGCCCGTCTAGGTTATGGATGCAGGACCTGTTGTCCCCACAGTCCTTGGCCAGCCGCATCTCAGGGGTGCTGCACAGAAACCAGTGGCCTACAGAGACCCCGAACTCCAGGGCCGCAGCTTGCTCTTGCTTCAGACAGAGCTTTCAAAGTGCTTGTGGTGTTGGAACTGCCCGTTTCCTGGCCCGGCTCCCCATGCAGGGGCTGGGCTGGCAGGCGCTGACGTCCCGGTAGACAGGGCCTGCTTTGTCCCTGGGCCCAGGCTCTGTACTCGGGACCTGTCCAGGCTTCCTCAGCTTCCCCGGGCCTCCCCTTTAGCCAGTGTCGCTGCCAGCACTGGGCAGGAAGAGCCGCACAGCCGTGCAGAGGAGACACAGGAAATCTGTGGGCTCCAGGCAGGCTTGGGAGCTACCAGGCTTCCCTTGACCTTTTGGGGAAGTTTTTTTGTTTCTCTAGTTGGTCATTTGATTTTTTAACTATTTACTGACTTTTTGAATATGTATATGTACATGGGACAAAACAATAGACAATATAACGATGAAAATCTCCTCTCCCTCCCGTGCACCCGTTACCACATTCCAGTCCCCTGCGGCCACCCCTGCCCGCCTGTGGATGCTTCCTGAGGTAGTCTGTGCCCACTCAAGCACACGTGGGGCTGTTACCCTTTTTATCTTTTACACACTTAAAAGTGAATCTGCCCGGCCGGACGTCGCTCAGCGGTTGAGCGTCAACCTGGGATCCTGGTGATCAGGGTTCGATTCCCGGTCAGGGCACATGCCTGGGTAGTGGGCTTGATCCCCAGTCGGGGGCGTGCAGGAGGCAGCCAATTGGTGACTCTCTCATTATTGATGTTTCTCTCTCTCTCCCCCTCTCCTTTCCTCTCTCTGAAATCAATAAAGATATGTTTAGAACAAACAAAAAAAAGTGAATCTGAGCCCTGGCCGCTGTGGCTCAGTTGGTTGCGCGTTGTCCCGAGTGCCAAGAGGCCATGGGTTTGATTCCCGATCAAGGGACATGCCTGGGTTTCAGGCTCAATCCCCAGTAGGGGGTGTACAGGAGGCAGCCAATCAATGTTTCTTTCTCTCCTCCTCTAAAATCAGTAAAAACTTTTTTTTTTTTTTAAATATATCTTTATTGATTTCAGAGAGAGGAAAGGAGAGGGAGAGAGAGAGAGAAACATCAGTGATGAGAGAGTCATTGATTGAGCCCACAACCCGGGCATGTGTTCTGACCAGGAATCGAACCCCGATTGCCTGGATCCCAGGTCGACGCTCAACCACTGAGCCACGCCCGGCCAGGAAGTAAAAACATTTTTTAAAAAGTGAACCTGAAAGGTCATCCCACCTGTCTGTGTGGAGTTGCCACACCCCACCAGAAGCTGCTTGGTGTTCCAGTCTGTGAATGAGCCTGATGCGCAACCAGCCCGAGAGGACATGATGGATCAGTCATTGTAACATCATCCCCATCCTGTCCCATGTCCCCGGAACTTCCTCTCTATCCAGTATGTTCTAGGCTGAATTCTGCCCGTGAGGGACACCCTCACCAGGTCTGGAAGGCTGGAGGAAGTAGAAACCATTGCACCCCTGTAGCAGCTGTGGGAAAGCCATGAGCGTTGCTGACATCTTTCCTGGGCTTCTGGGGTGCCCCCTGCAAGACCACCACTTTAGTGCAGCAGGCAGCTGAGATCCTTGGTGACAGCTTCCAGCAGCTCCTGGTGTCCTCCTGGGATCATCTGCTGTGGTCCTGCTGGCACCTGGGATCATTGGTGACACCTTCCCCGCCATCCCCTCACTTCCAGGGTCTTCCTGTCCTTTCCTCTCCCAACCCCTCCAATGCTTCTCCAAGCACTAATTCCTTTTATTAATTTCTTTCTACTCAAAATACCTAGAATGGCTTCTGCTTTCCTTATTAAACCTGGACCAATACAAACAATACTGCTTGCATGTCCTTGTGCATGCTCACGAGCGCATGGACCACCCTATTTGTAGCAGAAATTCCTACAAGTGACATTTCCAATTTAAATTTTGATAGTGCATTAGTCAGGTGGGGATGCCATAACAAAGTGCCACAGGTTGAGTGATTTAAACAACAAATTCATTTCCTCACAGTCTGGAGGCTGGAAGTCTGAGATGGAGGTGTCAGCAGGGCTGGATTCTTCTGAGGCCTCTCTCCTTGGCTTGCAGATGCTATCTTCCCGGATCTTCACATGATATATCTTTATTGACTTCAGGGAGAGGGAGAGGGAGAGGGAGATAGAAACACAATGATGAGTCATTGATCAGCTGCCTCCAGCACACTTCCCACCGGGGATTGAGCCTGCAACCCGGGCATGTGCCCTGACCAGGAATCGAACCGCCATCTCCTGAATCATAGGTCGATGCTCAACTGCTGAGCCACGCCAGCTGGGCTAAACTTCCTCTTCTTGTAAAAACACCAGTCATATCGGAGTAGAACTCCCCTAATGACCTTTTTACTTGATTATATCCTTAAAGACCCTACCTCCATATACCATCACATTCTGAGGTACTGGGGGTTAGCAAACATACTGAAACCACCTGAAACTTATTTTAATGTAAGGTACAAGGTACTAACATCGTATTTTCTCCAGGCAGGTGGTTATTCAACTGTCCCCGCACCAGTGTCTTTCCTCCACCAATCCGAAGCGCCATGTTGATTATATACTGAATTCCCAGATGCATTTGGGTCCATTTCCATGCATCCTATGCACCAGCCTATTGAGACCTTCTCAATGGTCACTTAAATGGACTCAAGTCTCTCATATATTAAGAACAAAACCAAAACCCCTCTTAAACCCCTCCTTCAATCCTATGATCCTGTTCAGCTCCCGCTATTTACTGTGACCTTCACAGCCAAGGTCCGTCTACTTACTGTGTTCCCATCTGCTGCTCACTCTGTAATCCACCGCAGTCAGCTTGGGCCCCCATCAGACTATGGTCGGGAGGAATGGGGGACTCAGGGCCATTCCTGGTCCTTTAGCCCATCTACCAGATTCTGACCCACCACAGGTTCAGTCAACGTCATCAGAAGGAACAGTACGTGGCTCAGGATACCCATTTTCAAATAGTTCCCAGTAGGGGGAGCTAGAGGTAAGTGACCAGTCAGGAGTCTGGGGTCAGGCGAAGATGCTGAACAAAGCCACATTTGCTCCAAGCTCCTGAAGAACCAGTGGAGTCTGCAGGGGGAGTGCATGGTGGTCGGTGGGAGGGCAGCATGACTCCCATCCATAAATCAGGCCCTGGGTCCAGCTACCTGCCCCAGCCTTTTCCCCACTGCCAGTTCCTCCCCCAAGTCAATGTTTGACGGAAAACTAGGGACTGTGGCCTAGTCAGGTTGACACATCAAAAGACCATCACAGTCTCCAAAAGAATATTAGTTGTAATATTGTAATACTGAAGAGAAGATGGACGATTGTCCAGTTTCACTTTGAATAATGAACACGACAGGACACAAAAGCCAGTGTTTTGGTGTGAACAAAATTTTTAATTTGTGCTTAAGAATGGAAGAATGTAACCAGCAAAACAAAGTGCATGACACGTCCTGAAAATGCATAAAGATGCAGGGGGTTTTGTGTAAGGAAAGCGCAATTCAAAAAGGCTGGAACACTTCCAACACTTGGCTTGGTTATTTCACAAGAAGCTTTTATTAAAGCATCCTCTAAAATCACCAGAGGGCCGAAGGAAAATCTCCCACTATTACGGAGGCATGAGAAAGTGTCAGGACGTGTGCACAGAAATGACTGAGCTACTGTTCTGGATGTGATCAAAAGTAAACATTGGAAGCAGTTCCCTCCTCAAATGAAGCACCGTGTTCTGGGTAGATGACATTTGACATTTTAAAGCAGGTCTTTCAGGAAGCAGCCTCGCATCCCAAAGGTGACTTCTTGCTCACGCTCTTCCTCACTACGGGCATGCTGACGCTACCGAACGACTCTTACTTTGTGAGTTGCCTTTGCAAACGACAAAGGCCATGAACATTTTGGAAGTTGTAAAAAGGTTTGCCAAATAAAACTCTGCCTGAATAGAAAAGGTTCATTCTCTGCGCAGATGGGCCTCCTGCAAAGCTGATTTTGCAAACTTATGATAAAGCTCCCCTTGTCATCACTCAATACTTTTTACGGACGTGCACAAGCAATAAAGGCTTTTTCAACATTCTGAAAGATGTTTTGTTGACATTCCTAAAGGTCATCAACTTTATCAGAAGCACGTCTATCATTGCACCTGAAAAAGTTTATCAGGAAATGGGGAAACAGTAATTTGAAGCGCTTCTCAGTGGCTTTCGAAGGACAAGTTCTAAAGCATTTGTTCAGACTGACAGCAGAAGTCTCAGTTTTTCTGAGGAAGAAAGCCCAATGCTGGAAAGCCTTTAAAGAAAAAGACTGTATCCTTGGGTTGGCTTACTTGGCAGATACTTTCAACCACCTAAATGAGATGTCTCCTGCCCTAGCCATGCACCAAAAGATCACCAGTTCTATTCCCAGTCAGGGCACATACTCTGGTTTTGGGCTCGGTCTCCAGTAGGGGGCGTGCAGAAGGCAGCCCATGTTTCACCCTCACATTGATGTTTCTCTCCTTTTCCCTTCCTCTCTAAAATCAGCAACCGTTTGTGATCTAGGAAATTTATAAGTTCTTGGTACTGCTGTCCACATGGAAGACAAAAAGAGCCAAGGACAGCCTTGCAAAGATCAAGTGCTGGGGAAGCGCTTTACCAGACACACCGGCCACACAAAGCTGAGAGCCAAGGAGTGGGAGGCAGGAGCATAGTACTTCCCAGTTTAGCAATGAAGGGAAGAGGGAACAGCTTGGTGGGAGGGCCAGGGGACAGTCTCTTTTTGAAAAAGGAAAGCTTTTGGCACTTTTTAAAGCTGAGAAACAGAGATCGAGATACAAAGAGACAGTGGGCCAAATGTGGATAAAGGGAGAACTCAAAGAACACAGTCAATGCATTTTAGTCCTTGGATCCAACTGGAATCCACTTCTGGGATTCTGCAGCCTCTCTCAAAGCATCCTGAGGGGGCTTCCTGCAGATTCCCAGGCCCTATCACTAATCTGAGGGAGAGTCTGGAGTTCAAGACCCACTGGCCTGAAGCTAATCTTCAGGCTTCCCTGACACCTCCGGCAGGTTTCCATTCTTGTGGATGTGCTGCCACCTGCTGGAAGAATGACAAAAGTAGCGACAACCATTTCCTGAAAGGGGCTGCTTTCCTAAAATGGCTGCAAAATCCTCATCCAGCCCAAACCAGAAACCAGACAGGTACCAGAGGCCTGGGGTGTTTATAGGGCTTGACCCTAGCTAGATGGAGCCCTAGCATGCCTCTCCGGCCCTCCAGGGAAGCCACCCTCCATCCTTCAGGCCACTGGAAACCCACACACTTCTGGTTGGAACTGCGAGTTAACAGGGCTGGGCTGTTTCCATCCCTTAATGGGGAGGAAGGAATAGCAGAAAGAGCCTTAACTTTCTGCCCATACTTTGGGCACAGTATCAGCATTCTTATTGGAGGTGAACACCAATCTAATGGCAGGGCAGGCGTCTTATAGCACAGGCTCTACCCTAGGAGCCAAGAACTCCTGCAACCACAGACTGCTATCAGGTCAAGCTCAAGCCTTCCTTTCCCCTGCCCTCAGCAAGGGAAGCCACTAAAACCCTCCTCTTAACAAGCACTGACTGCTGGGCCTGAGCTAGCTGCAATCCCACTTCATGCTCCTAAACAGCCAAACTGCCTACTAACCTTTATCCGATGAAAGGGAACTTTAGTTCCCGGCAAGGAGTGGGTCCCGCTGGCCGAATTTAAATGCTGACGGAATTTAAATGCCGTTTTTTAAAGGTTAAATACTCAGAAACCTAAGCATATACGTTCTTTTTTACAGGCAAAAGGAAAGAAACCATTATTTGTATAGTTGATCCTGGAAAATATATGGAGTTTGTATGGTGCTATCTTTTAAATGCCGTCTTTTAAAGGTTAATTACATTCTCAGGTTTACTTAAACCTACAGGCCTGCCAATAGCTGAGCAAAGCAGCCAGCCAGAGCAGGTACCCACTTTGGGAGAAGGCCCTACAGTCACTTTTGAAGGGTCCCAGAACGCCCAAAGACCACTCCCACTCGACAGTTTGGGAGGAATTGCCACTAATGAGATAACTTGACATGGTTAGTTCTAACTCCACTCAGCCTTAAGAGCTAAGAGACTTAAAACCATGACATGCTTGATGGGCTCCAATTAACTGGAGCTTTTAAGTCTAGAAAAATACAGGCTGCCAGTTCATTTGGTCTTGGTTTCCTTATCAGAGGACAGACCTCCCCCTAGCAGCACCAACTTTCATTGGTGCTCTTATCTATCCCTCAAAAGCAAGCCCTCTGTCCAGCTCTAAGTCCTTAGTCCTTGGAACAGGCCTGGTGGGTGGTGCTGTGCACAGGCTTCGATTTCCTCATCCCACTAGCAAACACCTCAACCAAGACGAAGTGAACTACCCACTTACACCCCTTATGTTGGCTGCACTGTAAGTTCACTGAATTCTACCAGTATTGCATTTTGATTTCATTTTAAGTAGTCTGATTAGTGAACAGGTAGTTGAGTCTACCAGCTTTTGGGGTTGGCTGTCTGGGTTCAAAATCTCAGCTGTACCATCTGGGAAACCCTTTTTCAACGAAATTCACATTAGTCCCTTGACCTGGACATCGCATTGGCCTTCAACTTTTAACACAAGTAGGGGGTAGGGAATACTTGATATATCAGATAGAATGTCTGGGTACTATACATAGTACAAAACCAAAGGCCTTTCTTGTAGTTTAACCTGAGGTCACTGGAAGACTTACAAAAAATATCAGGTCCATCTATTGGATTGGTAGTTTCCCTCCCCAGCTTCAGTCCCAAAGCTCTCATTGGTCCATTCATCCAGCATGAATTCTACTAGCTAGTGACTATTCCAGAAATCATGCTCTCAGCTGCTAAGGAGTCCTAACCAACGGGCTCCTGTCCCTCTTTCCTGAGCACTTGTCAGGACACACTAGATCCTCACACCGGCTCCAAGCAGAAGCCACAGGAGACTTCCATTTCACCAAACTTGTGACTGGGGCACTTGAAACCCAAGCATCAAGCATTTCCCCTGGGGGGTTGGGTGGACCTGAAGTGGCAGGGCTGGGTTTGTCACGCTCCACCTTCAGGGATATTCCGGGAGAAACACTCTAGGAAGTACAAGTCTGGCACCAGAGTTAAGGACTTTTAATTTGTCCCAAAGTTGCTGAAGCAAAATCATGATAAAACATTCTGCTTTCCTTTATAACCCCAACACAAAAAAAACTATTTGTAGGAAAAAAATGGTTTTGTACATGGGAAGAAACAATATAAATCCGAAACTTACAGATAAGGGTTACCTCTATCACTCATCTCTTTAAAAAGTTTATACGAATATCCAGTCAAAACCAGCAGGGTCATTGCCTTTGAAATGTCACCTAAACGGGTTTCCAAGTAGACCACAGGACTGTACTGTCTTGGAATGTCCTCAGAAGGCTCTGTCGTTGTCAGGTAACAGAGTAAAAACACCAGAGTCCTTTCTTTCAAATGGAAGAGGGAAGGACAGGGATAGAAGAAACTATTCAAACTTCGTCTTCTTTCCTTGTGGCTTGTGGTCTCCTCCTCCGCCTCTGCCTCCTCGGAAGCCGCCTCGACCTATAGGAAAGGAAGACATCATTAAAGAACAGATGCAAAGCCGCCAGGTCTCCCTTCTGTGATCATGATCACTGATGAATGCCAACCCTCTACCATCCTTACCTCCAAAGCCTCCCCGGCCTCTGCCACCAAATCCACCTCGGCCTCCTCTGCCACCACCTCGGCCTCCAAAGCCACCTCTGCCTCCGCCGCGACCCCCGAAGCCACCTTCACCCTTAGGTTTGGCCCAGTCCAAAGTAACTTTATTTCCATCAATTTCACCATCTTCCATGGCCTCCTTGGCGGCTTTGGCATCTTCCTCACTGTTGAAGTCTACAAAACCAAACCTAAAACGCCAAATGAGATGATCCATTAAAAGCAGACAGATACAGAGGGAATACAGCGGAACCTTTGCTCTCAAACTTAATTTGTTCCAGAAGGCTGTTTGAGAAGCGATTTGTTCAAAAAGTGAATTCCCTCCCACACTAGAAATAATGTAAATTAATCTGTTCCAGACCACTAAGTGATTGTTTGAAACTTCCTTATATACAGTGTCTTATGTACTGTTGAATCTACAAACACACCCTTCAGTTTTCCTACCTCTTCAATTGCCTATGACCATTTTTTTGTGAGCACTTTCATACACTTAGCAACATCAGCACATTTGATGTCTTTATGTTTTGAAATTGTGCTAATCGTACACATTTCACCAGCAACAAAAGCAAAAAAGACACAGAAACATTCACAGCACAATTCCTGAGATGAACATGGGGGGGACGGGGACGGAAGGATGGTTTAGAGGTAAACTGACTTGCAGTCTCTCCTCTGTGGCCTGAGAGATGTTTTGTCATGCTGATATATCAGCATGAAAGGGTTGTCAGGTCCCAGAACTGCAGTTTTGTTAGAAAAAGGAGACATTTTTTTCCATGAACTTGTCAACAACATAACTGTTTGAAATGAGAGATGTTCGAGAACTGAGGTTTGACTGTAAGTGCCAAAGTTAACCTCATACACTGGACAGTGAAAGTAGCCTTGCTCAATGGCAAGAGTAGCTCTCTCTGGAAAATTGAAACTGGGTTTAGTGACAGTATAAATGCCAGAATGTCTCACAAAACAGCAGAATATACCTCTAAAGACAGGAGGCAAAATAATGCTAGCTCTGTGAATTGTCTCTTCTTCTCGTGCGAATCCATAAACTGCCACAAAGCGACAGAAGGAGCTCAATGAGAAGACTTTAGATGGGAGGCACTGTACCTTCCTGCACCTTACCCTTTGGAAGAGCCTGTCTCCCGGTCAGTGACTATCCTTGCCCGGACAGAGCCATCAAACGACTCCTTCAATGTCTCCTCTGTAGTCTCCTCAGACAGACCTTTGACAAACAGAGTTTTGGATGGCTCTGGGGAAAAACAACAACAAAAATAACCCTTTACTTAAAATCACAACTCATAATGATGACATGTTGGATTTATGTTTAGAATTACTGGCCAAGAATGCTCATTGTAGCAGAACCTGAAAGTGTCTCCACGAGAAAAAGAAGGTAATCTTAGCCAACTGATGCTTAATGAAAGCAAAGGGCTTAAATCAACTGCCACCCTCAAGTCTACCTTGACCACCAAAAGCAGCTGAACTCCTTCCTGGTCTCAGATCTTCTATGGAAAGCAGGAGAACCAACCCAAACAAGAGACAGTAGACCTAAAGCAGGGAGCCCCAACCACCACACAGGACAGTAAACCATGATCAAATCTGCTGCTCAAAGCTGACATGGCTGGATCAGAACTTGACTATCTAGAGGAATTTTCTTAGGAATTTCATCAATTAGTTCTCAGATAATCAGTCATCATATCCAGTGTCATTTACTCAGCAGCAACAGAAAAAACAAATGTTCACCTCTACATCTGACAAAGTTACAGCATGGCTCTGAGGAGAGCTATGCCCCAACCACAATATACTGGTACTTTTAACTTACGGCTTCTTGCATTAGGCGATCCCCTGGGTCCTTGCAATTCCAGCCTGATTGCTCTGCCCTCAATTTCTCTTTTATTACAGGAATTTAAAGCTTCTTTCGCATCCTCGAATGAAGCAAATTCTATAAATGCATACCTGAGGATGAACAGTCAATATTTAGAATAAGTTACCAAGCTCAAGGCTCCTCTGCAATCATAGCTGATGCCACAAGCTTTTCCTCAAGCACATTTTATATTGATTTCTAGCTAAGATGATTCAGCTTGTGACAGCCAGGGAAACGTGATTATACAGTCTTATAGCCCATAAAAGACAACATTAACATACAAATTACTTTACCCTTTAGATTTGCCATTTTGGTTCTGGGGGACTTTGATAAAAGTTGCCTTCTCAAATACTTCCTGAAGAGTTTCTTCTGTTGCACTGTAGGAAAGGTTGCTTAAAACCAGAGTTTTTGATTCACCTACAAATAAGTACCAAATTAAGACCATGAAACTGGTTCACAACTTCAGTCACAGCTCTATCTTGTTCTTAAGAATTTATGCTTGGCAGTTAAAATGCTAATGTTGATGCAGATGAATCCCATACAGAGTGCCTCAATATACCGAGTACCTATTATGCAGTTATGTCCTGCTTCCTTCCATTCCTGTTACTCAGAAGTGTAAGCTGACTACTGGTCTATATCTCCCTAGAACAATATTCTCACTTTAAACCATACATGATATAAATAAAGCATAAAACATACAACAGAAGTTAGACTTGTCTATGTCTAACTTGCAAAATGATTTCATACAGCTCTCATTCAAGACAGGGGATTACCACTACAAACAGAGGTGTAACTTGCTTAGGATCTACATCTATATCCAGTCAGTCAGTCAATTTAAATAAAGTTCAAAGATGCAAAGGATTTCTCTCCATCAATCCTGGAACCCTGAAGGAAGCCTATACATTCTTACCACTCCAAGTGCTGTTCTTCCCACCTCTATGGTCTTGATTTTGACCTTTCTCTCCGGTATAGTACAGGGAAATGGATCGCCCATCTATTTCTGTTCCCTGCTTTTCTTCCAAGGTTTTCTCTGCATCAGCTTCTGTCTTAAATTCAATATAAGCAATCCTGCAATGCGGGGGGTAAAAAAAAAAAAAAAACCCACACAAATTCATTTGATTTTTAAAACCATATTAATTCTTAACACAGATGTTTTAATCTCAGCAATATGACCTTGCTTTAGTTGAGTAAAATAAAAATGTCCTATTTTATACCAATTGAATTGTTTGAGGTTTCTGCCATTTCCCACTTTTCAATTAAAACTTTTCTCCCAATACACAAGTTTGCCAAGTACTCCTAGACAGTGTGTTCACGCGGTGAGCTTACCTCACCACAAAACAATTGCTATCACTTAAAAAGCACGCACTATACACTAGGCACATTTCTTAACAGTTCATACACATTAACACATCTTTTAAAATCACTCTGAATTAAGGACATTATCCCCACTACACAGATGGGAAATTGAGGCATAAAAGTTATAGATTAATTTTCCCTAAATCATACACCGAAGAAAGTTGGATCATTTTTCATAAATCAGAATTGCATTTAAATGCCTAATATTCCAACAGACACAAAACATACCCTTTACTCTTTCCATCCTTGCTGACTAATCTGATCTCCATAGCATCTTCAAACACTTCTTTTAATTCGTCCTGAGTAACTTTATAAGGCAGATTTTTAGCCAAAAGTGTTCTTGCATCTCGATCTACATAAAAAACACAAAATGAATGGGATGGGTTAAAAGACCTTTTTTCTCCCCCACCAAGATACCGATCAGTAGAAAAGTTGTTTAAGAAATAATGTGAGATCCTACAATGTATAAGACACTCTAATAGTATGGAGACACAGCAGTGGCAAGACACAAGCTGCTACCCGGGCAGCATGGCTCAGAGGTTGAGCATCAACCTACGATCCAGGCTCTATCCCCAGTGGGAGGGCATGCAGGAGGCAGCCGATCAATGACTCATCACTATCCCCCCCCCCAATCAATAAAGATATTTTTTTTTTAAAAAGTGAAGTAGAACACTTTTAAAAAGTCATGAACACACATAAAACATGACAAAGTATATGAAGGATTCAAAAAGAATAGGGATCTGATCTAGTTCCAGTGAGGAAAAGCCTCTCTATATTAATGCAGGTGTACAGGCATACCTTGTGTTTTTATTTTCTGCTTCGCTTTATTGTGTTTTGCAAGTATTGCCATTTTTTTACTAATTGAAACAAGACCTTCCACCAGCAAAAGGGCTGCAACTCCCTTGAGACACTCACTCGACTGCAGCGGTCTGAAACCGAACCCACAACATCTCCAAGGTAAGCCTATACACCTAAACAATTATGTATTTTTAAGTATTTTAATTGATTTAGAAAAGAAGGGACAGGGAGAAACAATGATTGGCTGCCTCCTGTACACCCAATGGGGATGGAGCCCGCAACCTGGGCATATGCCCTGACTGGGAATTGAACAGGCAACCTTTTGGTGTATGGTATGATGCCCAACCGAGCCACACAGGCCAAGGCTAAACATTTATTTTTAAGTCCCTTCTTGCTTGCCTAACTCGGGAATTTTTAACACCAGCATTCAGTGTCAGGCACTGTTGTAAACATTTAACATTATCAGTACCCACAATAACCTAAAGCGGTACATACCTTTTTTACTGTCTTTCCCCTTTGGTTTTTCTAGTTTAATTTCATTGCCAAAGACTTTTAAACCAGTGAGTTCTAAGGCTTTTTCCAGGTCTTCAGCAGATTCAAAATCCACATAGCCAAACTTCCTTTAAGGTGAATAAAGCAAAGGACAAAAATTACAGGTTTTAAAAAAACAAAGAGCCACATTAACATGTATTTTAGGCACGTAACACCAATGTGATGGTGCAGGCAACGATTAAGTTAAAAAGCAGCTACTCTACTAACAAAATACAGTCAGGGGATACAGAGCAAGATACAAGTACCAAGACCTGATGCAGGTTCACTTTGAGATTGTCTTTATTAGCTATACTGCTCATAACTAATAGCTAACAAAAGAACCTGTTCAAGCATTAAGATAGGTCTGGTTATTTGGATCTAATAGTTTTAAATATATATTTTTAAGTGTATCTTTACTGATTTCACAGAGGGAGAGGGAGAAACATCAATGATGAGAGAATCATTGATCGGGCAGTTTTAAGTATTTTTAAGAATAAAAGCATATAGCAGCTTATTAAAAATTACTTTGTGCCCATCCAGCCTGCCTCAGCAGTTGAACATCGACCTATGATCCACATCACGATTGATGCCTGGTCAGGGCACATGCCCAGGTTGTGGGCTTGACCCCGCAGTGGGAGGCATGCAGGAGGCAGCTGATCAATGACTCTCATCATTGATGTTTCTATCTCTCCCTCTCCCTTCCTCTCTGAAATCAATAAAGGTATATAGATATATATAAAAAATTTACTTTGTGCTATCTCAAAAGTTAAGGGAGACTATGGAAATTTCAATTTGGGGGTTTTCCAATTTGGTAATCTAAATAACAATTCATTAATGTCTAAACTTTGAAGACACATTCATGCTTAAGAGTAAAGGGCTAAGGTTCTACAAAGGGATGGGAAAAAGCATTAGCAGACCCAGGAATACTATGGCTTAACTTCCTCATACGTACCTAGACACACCAATTCTGACATCGACAACAGCGAGATCGTTTTTAGCAAAAACATCACTGATACCCGTTTTTAATTCAGGAGCAGATTTGCTGAAGTTCAGGTTTCCAACAAAGAGATTGAAAGCCGTAGTTGGTTCTGTGGCTGTACAAAAAGTGAACTCAAGTTAATCTAATTTATAAAGTATGGCATGAACTTAGTTCCAGTATAAATTTCTATACATAGCACATCAGCATACTGCAATGTAACATCAGGTTTCAGTATTAAGTCCCTTTGTTGTTCATCACTTGTGCTATCAGGCGCCACTCCCCACAATTCTGACAAGTTACCTTCCACTTTCTGCTTCTTGGCTTCCGGAGCAGCTTTCTGTTTGGCCATTTCCTTCTTTCGTTTTCCAGGTGCTTCTTTGACAGGCTCTGAACAAGATTTCAAACAATCTGTGTCATCCATAAGTAGCCACACATATTCAAGTACCTCATTTAAATAAATCTTACACTGCCTGGCAGGCGTGGCTCAGTGATTGAGCATCAACCTAGGATCTAGGAGATAGCGGTTCGACTCCTGGTCGGGGCACATGCCCAGGCTACAGGCTCGATCCCCAGCAGGGGGCGTGCAGGACGCAGCCGAGCAATGACTCTCTCATCATTGATGTTTCTCTCTCTCCCTTCCTCTCTGAAATCAAGATATATTTTTAAAAATAAAAAATAAAACTTACAACAATATACTTCACAATCTAGCTCAGTTACCTTCCTCCTCCTCCTCTTCCTCCTCGTCGTCCTCCTCGTCATCATCCTCATCATCCTCTTCGTCGTCGTCATCGTCCTCCTCGTCATCATCCTCGTCGTCGTCTTCATCCTCAGCTGTGCTCTTGGCCTTCACGGGAACAGCTTTTGCAGGAGCTTTCTTGCCTTTGGCTGGTGCAATCTCCATAGGTTCTTCTTCAGAGTCTGAAAGAGAAGCTACCTAGTCAAAAACTCACAAGAATGATCCCCAAACCAACATTAGTTCTAGATAAACATAAAGGGAAAAATACGTAACACAACACTGTGTGCATAGCTGTTACGGAGGGAATCAACAGGTTACTTGGAAACAAAACCCTGCGCTACCCAGACTGCTGAGGTTGTGCCCCCCACACCCTTCCTCGGGGCCAGACCATCGCTCAGGCACCACCAGCACACGGTGGCGACAGAATCCGAGCACTTCTAGCCCACCCCGCGGTGCCACGGAGGGAGCTGTCTGCCCTGCCGCCTCCCCAACCTCGCCCCTAACGCACCCTGCAAAAGAGCTCAAGAACCACTGACAGAACTTACCGTCTTCCTCATCGTCCTCGTCATCCTCATCCTCGTCATCCTCGTCGTCATCATCCTCCTCCTCGTCGTCGTCGTCATCATCGGAGGCAGGAGCAGCACTGGCTTTCATCACGGCCGGCTCAAATTCCTCCTCCTCCTCTTCCTCCTCTTCACTGTCATCATCGTCGTCGTCGTCGTCGTCATCATCACTGTCATCCTTCTTCGCATTCTTGCCGTTCTTTGCTCCCTTAGCTGGGGTGGCTGCTCCTTTCTTACCAGGGGTCACGACCAGTGCTTTGCCTGGCAGGCCTCCCTTCTTGCCAGGTGTGGCTACTGCTCTGGCTGGAGTAACTGCTGCCTTTTTGCCAGAAACTGGCATAGCTGCTACCTTTTTGCCAGGGGTGACAACTGCTTTCTTGCCTGGTGTGGCAATCTTTTTTGTTGGGGAAACCATCACCTTCTTTGCTGGAGTTGTGGTAGCCTTCTTGCCTTTTTTCTGAGGAATGATAACCTCAACATTAAATAAAAACAAACATGAGTCTATTTTCAAACTCAAAAAAGGAAGCATTGGTCCCCATAAATGAGTGTTAATTCTGGCACTGCCTCTGGTTTAAGATCACATGCATTAGATATATGCTAGCCACGTTGAACTACAGGGTCATGTTACATGTCCTTCTGTCTACCTGCGAGGTCGGTCCTCATTCTCATGTAGAATGTCCAATCATAATGAACCCTTAACACTGCAGATACCACCGGACTCAGACCTGTGAATTTCTGTACCTCACCATACTCTAATCACTTCAGCTTTGAAGCAGCACATCCCAAATGGACTCTGAAAGATAAGACTGCCTGGATCCCATCTGATACTGTATGGGCCCAGGAGATTTTAAGCCTCAACTTTTTTCCCCTTCTGAAAATGTTAACAGCACCAATGTTACATGTTGTTTCAAGGATTATGAATTGATTTCTGTAACTAAAAGCTCTGTTAAGTACTATTAAACCATTTGGGGAGGTGGTACAAAGAGTTCATTAAAAGCTCGGTCTTAGGACCAAAGATATAAGTATCAAATAGGCTGGACAGTCTATCCTTGCAAAATTAATACAGATTAAAGGAGCAGTTAGCGCCATAAAAACATCATCTACATTCAAGTCACACTCAAAGCTATTTTGTTGACTACCAGTTTTATCAAGTACTGTGTTAAAACAAAACTTTTAGTTGTCTTTACAGTAAGCAACAGTAGCCAGGAGTACCAAAGTGTCATCCTTGGCACAAAGGAAGGTGGCGTTCCTCACTCTATATAACAACACAGTGACTAGTATTGCAAAACTCATACAAAGAACAGAGACCTGCTTGGAGGCTAAGAAAGGAATCTGGTAAGGCTAACCTCAGACCTGAATATAATGCTCAGCACTGCCACATATAAGACAGCTAGCTGTCCAGGCTGTTTCCTCATCTAGCACGTGGGGCTAACATGTTGAAACTGGAAGTGATTTAATACATCACCACACTAAGCCCTGCAGAGTGCACACAAGGAGGAGCCTCCATATCTTTTCTCCCAAGCTCATTCAAATACTTTCCCTTATGGTATTTTGACAGGTCAATGAAGAGCTTGTGAAACACTCAACCGTTACAACAGGACATGTATGAATGAATATAATCTTATTTTTGCCAGTATTTTCAGACACACAATACCATCTGTTTTTCCTCTCCACTCTGCATTAAATTGTACATAATTACCTCTTCTCCACTGCTTTCATCTTCTTCATCTTCTGACATTTCCTCATCTTCACTATCATCTTCTACATCCTTGGGAGGAGGAGCCATTTTCTTGGGGTCACCTTGATTTTTACCAGCCTAAAACAGACCCAATTATTAGCACAATACACCTCCCACATTTCAGACCACTCACATTTTGCCATCCTTCTTCATATACGATTCAATCATCTCCCTTTCTCAGAACCCACTTTTCATTCTGTTAAATATCACAAATTAACATAAACCAACCTTACATAGAAAGACAATTTCAAAGAGATGATCTCCCTCTTCCTGTTGCCTTCATTAAGCACACTCATTTTAAAAATTATACTTCCAGAATCTACTCTTCTATCAAGCACAATTTCTCAATACTCAGTAGCCTACAACGGGACCATTTTAATGGCTAACAACCCACAACCCTTCACCTGGGGGGTTAACTACCTTAAAAAAAGCCTTCAGTAAATTCTGGCACCTTACCCCACCACTCTCCTCTGAATTTAAATCAGGGCAACTTAAAAAAAAAATTTTTTTTAATCACATCTTGTCTTAACTATACCTCTGGCCTTACAGTTCTTTCCCAGGGAAACCCCGCCCCTTTGAGAACCACCGGGGCCACGTGGGGGCACTTCGCCAGCCACCATGTGCGTGCAGCCCGGCACAGAAAGCACGCGGCAGGGCCTCCTTCCGGGGCCCACCTCACGGCCAAGACCCGACAGGCTGCAGGCCTTCAAATGAACAAATCCCGCCGCTCGCCGCGTCACGGCACAGTCCCCCTCCGGAGACGCCGGGACCCACGCGGCACGGCCCACGTGGCGGGCCGCCCGCCGCGGCACGTGCGTCAGGAGGCGGTGCCCCGCTCGCGCCAGTCCCAGGAGTTTGGCCTCATCCCTCCACCCCGGGGCCCAGTGCCCCCTCCCCACGCTCAGTCCCTAATCTATCCCCGCAACACCTGCCGAAACTCTTCACTTCGCCACCAAGTAGCCAAAAGCCGCGAGACCTCCGCGCTAACCACGCGAGACTTCCCGCAGCATGGCGCCCTCGAATGCGCCCGGGATGGCGCGCAGGCCCTCCTCCTCGCGGCGCCGCGCGCGCGCTCCCCAGAAAACAGGCCCCGGCGTCCGTGCTTG
Organism: Miniopterus natalensis; assembly: GCF_054644295.1. NCBI lineage: Eukaryota > Metazoa > Chordata > Mammalia > Chiroptera > Miniopteridae > Miniopterus > Miniopterus natalensis. Next base: position 4,502,857 of record NC_142088.1, on the reverse strand, counting down.
CGCGAAGAAGGCCTCTTACCTTTGCGAGCTTCACCATGATGGCGGCGTATGACGACGGTGTGTGGCGGGTGAGTGGCGCAGATGAGCCCAGAGGAACCAAACGACGTCGATGGCGGCCGCTGGTACTGAAGAGCCGGAGCGCGTACGTTTCGTTACCAGCTTGAGCTCGAGACTGAGGCAAAAGACTGAGCCTGCCCAGTAATCGCCTCTGGAAAGACGACGACTGTGCCCGCGTGACTCAACTTCAACCAACCAGAGTTAGCACTCACCCCACTAGCCAATCGCGAATCTGTATGGAGAACGTCGCGGGGCGGGCCCGGGGTGGGAGTGGGCGGGCCAAGGCCGCGGGAGGAGAAGCTGGAGATTCCGTTTCGGCGCCCTGGGGGGGGGTTTGCTTTGTGCATGGCCGGCGCTGATTGGGCGGTGGGCGCGCGGTCCCGAAGTGCCCCTCCGCGGCCTGCGTTCGCGGAGCCTGCGCCGTGGGACGGGCATTTTTTGGCGCCCCGGGTGCCGCTCTCGCGGGCTGCGGGTGCTCGCCGGGTCCTACTCCGGAATGTGTCGGGAGCCTGTGGACCCTGGCGGAGATCCTCGACGTCCCCGTCCCGCGCTCCACGCTCAGCCTCCCGGCTGCGGGGAGAAGAGTTCGCCCCCGTTTCCCCAGCTTACGAGCCCGAGACCTAGGTTCACGTCGCCGGAGCCGGAGGCCCACCTTAGCCCAGGCCCAGAAAATCCCCTCGTCCGCCGGCGACTCCTTCCCGGGCCACGTGCCTGCAGTTGCGTCCTGGGAGCTGTTATTAAAGGCAGTCGCACATATTCGTGAGGTTTATTGTGGGCAGTGCACAGCATCATAGTTAATCTCAGGTAACCTCGGGCGCTGGGTATCTTCCAATGGGGAGCAGGCTCGGAAAGATAACTTTCTGGTGGTCACAGGGTGTTACAGCTGTGGGCTGAACGGGAAAGGAACCATGCCTTGGACCGCTCACAAGTGCTCTGTTTGGAATTAAAGGACCCATTAAATGTGGTGGCTGAGAAGCCGGTGCTACCGGATGGTCCAGGAGGTCAGAGAGGCAAGGGAAAGGTTCCCTTGATGGACGTACATAAGATTCTTTGCCGTCTTTTGCCAGTTATTCCTGTAGGTCACTGGGGACAAACTGAATCGGTGCTGAGCTTAACCCAGAGCTCTTGCTTCAGTTTAGAGCTTGCCTAGGATATATCCTGGGCATCTGGTACCTCATTGTTACTACAAAACCAGTATACCTTCAGCTATGACGATATTTCCCCAGCTGAACTGATGTTCAGAATCACCTCTGGAGAGTCTAATTAGAGAGGTCTGGGTTGGAGCTCAGTATTTTGTATTTTAACAAAGGCCTGTGGGGATTCTTGTGCGCTATCAAGTTATTTTGCAATTACTAGTACACTCCCAGGAAACCCACAGCTACCCACTGGGGCTCTCTGATCAGGGAGGAAGCTGGGGCCAGTTCAGTGGTCTGCACCCTGCTTTCTGAAAATCTCTGGAGAACCCCCGAGAAGGTTCACATTTTGAACTCTGGGACAGGGGCTAAGAGGACACGTGCTGGGTAACAGGATAGAAAGAACAGCATGAGCTAAGGCGTGGTGGAATAGATCCTGGTGTTTCCAAGCAGTCTGGCACAGAGCAAACCTAATGCACTCATGGGAAGAGCCTGGAGAGATGAGCAGTGGGCATGATCAAGTGACAGGGACAGATTTTAGAAATACTGGCACGGCTGGCTCCTAGTCATTCAGATCTCTTAAGAGGACTTCCCCAACCCAACCCAATGAAAGGTGCCACCCAGACTCCCTATCACATCACTCTAAGTTTTATACAGGTACTTATCAATACCTAGTATGTTTCTTAGCTGTTCATTGTTGGTTTGATCCCTCCCCAGCCATGAGAACACGGACTTTGTTCTCTGCTATATTCCTGGAGCCATGGCGAAAACTCTTTGTTAAATGAATGAATGATGTAAAAGCAGCAGTGGAGAGAGAGCCAGTGCAGCTTAGTGTTCAAATGCCTTGCTTGGATCAGTCTGTGATAGGAAAATAGTAAAGTGCAATACTCATAATACCTACTAAGTTCCAAGCACTATTCCAGTCTTTTGCATATTAATTTATTTGCTCTTCAAAATAACCTTTAAAAAGTTATTACTGTTTTACAAAAATAGGGGGGAGGGCATAGAGAGGTAAATTAACTTGCCTAGGGTAATACAGCTAATACGTGGAGGAGCTAGGATTTAAATCAAGACCTTGTTCTGTCATCACAGTTTCTTTATAAAATGGGGATTATAATAATTCCTGCCTCTAGAGTTGGTATGAGTGTTAAGTGAGATGCTGTATGTATTTTTTTGAGGGCATATAACAAGTCCTTAATTAATATTAGTCATTGTTATTACTGACAGACTTGGTGACTTGAATAGGGGGAGAAGGGATAACCTATTTCTATCATCTGTTATATGCAAGGGTATGCCTAAGTACTAAGCATAAGGCAAAGCTGGGTCAGATCCATATCCTCAAGGGTTCTAAATCTGAGAGTTTAGAAAGGAAGCCATGGGCTTCCCAAGTGCCCAGAAACTTAAGTAAGGCTACCTCCAGTTTTACTCTCTTGCCACCAGTATCCAAATGTTCTCCCCCATTTGCATCCTGTCACAGGACAGTGCCAGAGGAAATCTCTAGTGGATCCTTTCAGATTCGGTCAGTGCACTTACAAATAGGTGTATTTACTACCTTTAATACTATACACACTGTCCTGCATGTGCCCTTCTTTAACTAGATTTATCACGCAACTCATTCCACATTAGAGCCTGCAGAGCTGCCCTGTTCTTTATGACAGCTACTGTTCCCCATGTGAAGGTCATCCGTTTAACCAGTCCCCAATTCTGGACACTTAGGGTTGTTTCCTATGCTATGCTATTACAAGCTGTCATAGTAAATAACCTTTTGCATACTTCATTTGCACATTACAAATTAGATCTGTACAACAGATATACGTTTATAACTTGAATGTAGAAGAGCTGGGTCAAAGGATGTGGCCTTTTACCTTTTGATAGATGCCCTCCCAAGTGCCACCTTTGGTTGGGACTTTTGGTGGCAGTTCCAGCTGAGAATGATCCCAGCTGTCCTGACCAGCGGGGGATATCTGCTGCCCCAGAGCCATGGGGCTGACAGCACTGTACACTTTGGAGGAGGAGAGACCGGGTGGGAAGAGGTGAGGCTACCACATCCCCTAGACTAAAGGCACTACTGTAATGCTTTTCCCTGAATTTTCACACTGGGGAGCTTGGCCAGCCCCTGGCCACCTCTCCTGCCTGCTGTCTGGCACAGCTCATTGCCTTGGCCTGGCCAGCCCTCATCACGCACAGCACCTGTCTGCAGGGAGGAGCCCACTCTGGACATCCATGGGCACTTCTGGACCCAGAAGCCCCGCCGGCCAGAGTGGCCTCACATCACCGTGGGGTCCGACAGCCACTGGAGAAGGGGTGCAGATCTTCAAGAGGGTAAACTACAGTCCCCAGATCCAGACCTTCAGCAACCCAGTGCCTTGGTTAGGCTCTCACCAGAGAAGAAAAGTCCCATCAACGTTGGGTCTTCACTTCTTTTAAAGAAACTTTATCTTATTTTTTATCCTCACCAAGGATACTCTTCCCAGTGCTTTTCAGGGAGAGACATCGATGTGAGACACCAATTGGTGCCTCCCACACGCACCCTGACCTGGGCCAGGATCAAGCCTGCAACCGAGGTACGTACCCTTGGCCAGAACTGAACCTGGGACCCTTCAGTCCCTGGCCAATGTTCTAACTGCTGAACCAAACCGGCTAAGGCCACACTGGGTCTTTAAAACAGAGGGAGTTTCGCCCCCGGGACCTAAGGCGCAAGCAGGAAGCTGCTGCCACCCGCACACTAAGGTCCAGGAAAGATTCCTCCACTGAAGGCAGAGCCACAGTGGAGGGTCCAGGGCTGCTTCCTGGTTAGCTGCCCAAAACAGAGGGTCAGAGGGCACCGCACCTGGCCTTGAAGGGAATTCAAAGCCCCAACTCCAGTGCTCCATGCATGCCTGAGGCCAGAGGCCCAGGGAGTCTGCTGTGAGGCTGGGAAGATGGGCAGAGCCAAGTTCTCCTTACCAGGCAGGGCAGCTTCTGTATTTTTGGGGTTCCTTGAGGCCTTCAGATGCTGTCCAGAACTTTCAGCCAGATGCTAAAGGGCGATCTTAAGCTCTTCCTCCCTTGCCAGGCCTTGCTTGGCATTTAGGCCAGCGTTAAGATGCACAAGGAAACTGGGCCTCAGGGGCCAGAGTCAAAGGACCTGGCTTTTGTCTCCTGGAGGCAGCCTGAGAAGCCTCATCTACCAGCTCCAAGACCCAGCTCCCCAACTGCTCCAGTGACCGGGGACCCCTGAGCCTGCTGGAGGAGGGGTGGTCATGGGCCCAGATTCTCACCATCCCTGAGTCCCCTGCTGCACCTCCTGGTCCAGGCGGATTGTCAGCTTTCCCTTCTACCTACAGAAGGTTGGGCCCTGCTGAAGAGAAGTCCTGTAATAACACAGCCCGGGGTTTCCAACTGTCCTGCTCAGCAGCTGCTCAAAAAGTCTTCCAGGAGCTGTGACTGGATCTTGCCTCTGGTTTCCTTCTCCCCAGCATCTATTCTGGGTCTTCTCTCCAGGGCTCCTCACCTCTCCCCCTCCCCCTCAGCAGTTACCTATTTTCCATTTCACAGGGAAAAACAGACCTCCCCAGGGCGTTCCCACCTTGGGATTTGCATACAGCCCTGGTCCTTAGCTTTTGGCCTCCAGGCCCCAGGATATCTTCTAAAACAATATCCTTTGCTCTAGCTGGCTTGGCTCCATGGTTAGAGCATCAGTCCGCAGCCTAGGGCATGTACCTCTAGATCAATGTTTCTCTCTCCCACTCTCTCTGAAAAGCAATGGATTTTTACAAAAAGATAATTTATGCCTCACACACATTAGGATGACTATTATAAAAACAAACCAAAAACCCCATAAAGAACAAGTATTGGTGAGGATGCGGAGAAATTGGAACCCTGTGCACTGTTATTAGAAATGTAAAATGGCCTGGCTGGGCGTGGCTCAGCGATTGAGCGTCAACCTAGGATCCAGGCGATCGAGGTTCGATTCCTGGTCAGGGCACATGCCTGGGTTGTGGGCTCGATCAATGACTCTCTCATCATTGATGTTTCTATCTCTCTCTCCCTCTCCTGTCCTCTCTCTGAAATCAATAAAGATATATTTAAAAAAAGAAATGTAAAATGGTGCAGCTGCTTTGGAAAATAGTCTGGCAGCTCCTTAAATGGTTAAACACAGAGTTAACATATAATCCAGCAAATCCACTCCTAGGTAGATAGCCAAGAGAGACGAAACCATATGTCACATAAAAACTTGTGCATGAATGTTCATAGTAGCATTATTCATAATTGACAAAAAGTCAAGTAAAACAACCTAAATGTCTATCACTACTAATGAATAAGCAAAGTGTGGTGTACCCATACAGTGGAATATTATTCAGCCATAAAAAGGAATGAAGTACTGATACATGCTACAACATGGCCAACGTTGAAATCAGTGAAAGCAGCCAGATGCAAAATCCCAGATATTTTCTGATTCCATTTATATAAAATATCTAAAATTAGCAAGTCTTTAGAGACATAAAGGAGATTACTGCCTTGGCCGGGTAGCTCCGTTGGTTAGAGCATCGTCCTGATGCGCCAAGGTTGCAGGTTCAATCTCCCATCAGGGCATATACAAGAAACCACCAATGAGTGTATAAGTAAGCGGAACAACAAATTGATGTTTCTCTCTCTCTCAAATCAATAAATAAAAAGAAAGGAGATTACTGTTTCCAGGGACTTGGGGTGGAGGGTGGAATGGAGAATAGCTGCTAAAGGGTATGTTGGTTTCTTTGTGAAGTCATGAAAATGTTTTAGAATTAGATAGTTGTGACGGTCATACAACTTTGTGAATATACCAAGAAAACACTCAAGTGTACACTTTTGTGGACAAAAACAGGGGTTCTATGGAAAGTAATCTCACAGGGTGGCCTGATTATAAATTCCTTACTGGGCAGTTCATGGTGAGTAGTCACCTACAACTTTTTAAAAAATATGTTTTTATTGATTTTAGATAGAGAAGGGAGGAGAGAGAGATAGAAACATCAATGATGAGAGAATCATTGATCAGCCGCCTCCTGCATGCTCCCTACTGGGGATCAAGCCTGAAACTGGGAAATCTGCCCTGACCGGGAATTGAACCAGGGACCTCACAGTGCATGGGATGATGCTCAACCTACAGAGCCACACTGGCTAGGGCAGGCCTACAACTTTTTAGTAAAAGGTTTATCTTGGCCTTAAGCAAGTCCTGTCCATTGTTTCTGCACATCTAGGTTAACACACATTTGAAACAACCACCCTTAAGGAAGCACATAATTGTTACATAATTAACTATCCTATAATCTAATCCCTGCCTTGCTTTCCTACCTTCATGTAATTTTCTTTACTTTCCTTAATTTCAAGTGCATAAAAAAAGATCCAAAACTGTTATTCTCTGGAGCCTTTGAGATGTTGATCCCCAGCATGTTGTCTGTTTGGCTCAAATAAACTCTTATAAAAAAGTTCTCTAAGGTTCAGGCATTTCTTACATTGACGCTTTAAAAGGGTGACTCTTGCCCGGCCGGGCGTGGCCCAGCGGTTGAGCATCGACCTGGGATCTGGGTGATCAGGGTTCAATTCCCAGTCAGGGCACATGCTCGGGTTGCTGGCTTGATCAATGACTCTCTCATCACTGATGTTTCTATCTCTGTCTCTCCCTCTCCTTTCATCTCTCTGAAATCAATAAAGATATATTAAAAAAAAAAAAAAGGGTAACTCTTGCCCGGCCGGTGTGGCTCAGTGGTTGAGCACCGACCCATGAACCAGGAGGTCACAATTCAATTCCCAGTCAGGGCACATGCCTGGGTAGTGAGCTCAGTCCCCAAGCTGATCAATGATTTGCTCATCATTGATGTGTGTCTGTCTCTCTCCCTCTCCCTCTCTCTGAAATCAATATAAAAAAACATAAAAAATAATGAATAAAAAGGGTGACTTATGGCATATAAATGATATCACAGTAACAAATTCCATATAAAAATATATGAACTTCAAGGAGAAATACAACTCTCACTGAACCATGACTATTATTTGCATACCTGCAGTGGAAACCAAATCAGGAGTAGCTTGGCAAACATGGAAGGCCAACTACCTTCACAATATACCCAGAATCCCAGCCCTCCTCACCATCCCACACGACCAAGACAGTAAGATCTATTCCCAACTTCCCCCTCTGCTTTCCAGCCTCATGGCTTTCTTTGAAATTTCCAGATTCACCCAGCCACACTCTCACTTCCAGGCCCAGGTCTCACTTCTCTCATCTGAGAGCATAGTGTGGCCATTTGATTCCCATTGCTTCCTCTGAGATCACCAGCATCTCCAGAGCTCCTCGTGGGGAGCTGGGCCTGGCCTGTTGCCTGGCAGAGCAGGAGCTCGGCAGATGTTTCTGGAGTGACCTGGAGTTAGAGCCTCATTGAAGAGATGCCATTTAGGCTGAGACCATAAGGGTACCTGTGGGGGAGGGGAGAGTGCCCTGGGCAGGCACAACAGCTTGTACAAAGGCCCTGGAGAGAGAGAGAGGGCTGGTGCCTTGTTGAGGACTCAAGGGAGATGGGCTTGAAGATTGGGGATCAGTCAAGGAAGAAGATCCCCAGCAGATGGGGCTAGAGAGGCATATAGAAGTTTGAAAGACTTGTGCATGAGACACCTTTCGTTGCAAGCAGCTGCTCAAAGCTGTTTACATACTCAAGGGGATTCACTGGCTCCAGCATTGCAAAGTGCTGGGAACCCTGACTCGAACTTCAGGGCTGACTTAATCCAGGAGCTCAAAGATATCATCCTGGACTCCCTTTTGTGTCTTTCTTCCCCCATTTCTCCATGTCAGCTTCATGCTCAGACCAGCTTTCATCATGTGGCAAAGTGCCTCTTGCTGCAGTTCAGGTAGTAAACCTCAGGTGTACTCATCCTAAAGTCAGGAGGGAGATAGAAATATCCTTCCCAACTGCCCCAGCTAAAAAGAAGTCCCCTCCACTGCCCTTGGCCTACAGGCCCACCCTGAAGCCAGGTAATGGCATTATTCGGAGTGTGGGCCTGGGCCACCACCCCACCCCCAGGCCACAGTGTATCAGCACTTGGGCCAGTGGGTATCCAAAGAACAATGAGGGGAGTGGCTAGAAAAGAGAGAAGGGAGACAACCATAGTAGTCAGAAAGCCCAAATTCATTTCATTTCCTCATCTATATGGGGGTATCATCTCTACTTCGTGGGATTGTAAAGAACAGAAAGGTAAGTGCTGCCATCATCATTGAGGTGCTTTGGCTGATGTAACCTTGGGCAGAATGCCACTGCCTCCAGGTGTGTGTGTGCCTGCACCCAAGCTGTTTTCTGTTCAGTGAAAGGAAAGGCTGAGTTGACCCAGCGATCACTAAGCCAATTTTCCTGCTTACCCAAGGTCCTTCTTTCTGAAGGGAGGTACAGTGGCCCGGGGTGGCCAGCAGGTGGCAGCGCAGAGGCGATTCCTGGCTCAGGTGCAGTTCCAGAGCCGTGGATGGGTGGAGAAGGCTGCAGCCTCTCCCAGGCTGATCCAGTCCTTTCTTGGGAACCCAGACTCTAACATGCCAGCAGGAGTGGCTTCGTGAGCATTCGACTCACACTTAGAAAGGCCCTTGGATTAGTTTAATGCTTTGCTTTAAGCAATATGGTTTCATTTGCTTGAGACCATAACAGTTGTACAGGAACCCTGCATTTTTGTTTTGCACTAGGCCCCAGAATTATGGAGCAGGTGGCAGGGTTCATCCTGCCTAGGGGATGCCTGTCACTGCTAATTCCCACAAGTGTGCTGGACCCTTCTTCCCTTTGCCATGCCATTTCTCAGGCTCCCCAAGGCTCCTGATGCTGCTTGTCTCCACCAGCTCACCCTCTGCTGGGAAGCTGGAGAGGATGGGGACCCTATATGTAGTTTGGAGTGTGGCCAGCTACTGGGTGAAAAGGTGAAGAGACTAAGAAGTGCGAATTGGTAGTTACAAAATTGTCGTGAGAATGTAAGATACAGCATAGGGAATGGTGTAATAACTATGCATGGTGCCAGGCGGGTACTGGAAATATCAGAACACTTTGTAAAGTATATGATTATCTAACCACTATGCTGTATACATGCAACTAATACAAAATAATATTGAATATAAACTGTAATAGAAAAATAAAATTTTTAAAACTAGGCAAAGGAGTTGAATGGACATTTCCAACAAAGGTATACAAATGACCAATAAGCACTTGAAAAGATATTCAATGCCCATGATCATTAGAAGGAAATGCAAAACAAAACTATGATGAGCCATTAGGATGGCTATTAAAATGACAACAAGGAACAGAAAATAACAAGTGTTGGAGAGGATGTGGAGAAACTGGAACCCAGTCCCGCAGCCCCCGTTCCCTCTGGCAACCTTCAGTCCGTTCTCTGCATAGACGAGTCTGTTTCTTTGCCCATTTTTAATTGGGCTGTTTGGGTTTCTGTTGAGTCAGAGGAGTTTAGTTTTTATTACAAATGATGTAGGGAATCATTGGAGAATGTTAAGCAGGGAAGTGATGTGACCTAATTTGGGTTTGTTTTATTATTTGGTCACTTGGACTGTTAGGTGGAGATTGTTTTGAAGGCGAAGTGATTATAGATGGAGAGGCCACGGGCAGATTGTAAATGGAAGGCGAGCAGGACCTAGAAGGCAGACGTGGGTTGAGGGAAAGGCTTGTTTTGGATTCTTTGGAAAAAACAGCAGCATGAACAGGACACTGGTGGCATCAGAGACTGGCCAGCTGCTCATCCCACTCATTCCTCTTCCGGGATGTGGAGCTGAGTATATTCCCAGACTCCCTTGGGATTAGAGCTGTGGTCATTTGACCAAGTTCTAGCCAAAGGTAGTGGTGAGCACCACCCAGGCATGTGCCCTGACTGGGACTCAAACTGGCAACCTTTAGGTGCACAGGACGACGCCCAACCCTAACCCTAACTCCAACCAACTTCGTGACACCAGCCAGGGCAGTATGATTATTCTTTTTTTCAAAAACATATCTTTATTGCCTGGCCAGGTGTGGCTCAGCGGTTGAGCATCGACCTAGGCATCCAGGAGATCACGGTTCAATTCCTGATCAGGGCACATGCCTAGGTTGTGGGCTCAATCCCGTCGGGGGCGTGCAGGAGGCAGCCAACTGATATTCACATCATTGTCTCTTTCTCTCACCTTCTCCCTTCCTCTCAATATAAAAATCAATAAAAATATTTTTTAAAACTCTCTGCCATTTTAACCTTTACTTTTGAAATAATTTAAAATGAACTTCTGTGATGCCCTAATTGGTTTGGCTCAGTGGTTAGAGTGTTGACCTGCAGACTGAAGGGTCCCAGGTTCGATTCTGGCCAAGGGCACGTACCTCGTTTGCAGGCTCAATCCCTGGCCCTGGTTGGGGTGCGTGCGGGAGGCAACCAATCAATGTGTCTCTCTCGCATTGATATTCCTCTCTCTCTCTGAAAAGCAATGGAAAAAATACCCTTGGGTGAGGATTTAAAAATAAATAAATAATAAAATGTACTTCTACAGTATTTTAATAAAAAATGGTAAAATTACTGCTTTGGAAGCAATACCATTTAAAATGTTACACAGACTCAGTCAAGAGGAAAAAAAAATCAGTGAGAATTAAGTTTGGGGAACAATTAACCTGCTTGGCTCATAAGCACAAAGATAGAAACAATCAATGTATAATTTTCTGGGAGAAAACTCTGATTCTGGTCCTATGGCCAGCAGAGGTCAGTGTCCACTGAGACGCCTCATCAATGAAGCGAAGCCTGAAGACCCAGACAGGGATCACCAAGGCAGCTTTCTGAAGGGCGGTATTGTCACAGAAAACCTCCAAGAGTGATGTCAACAGCATTCAGGGCTGACCCTTGGTATCTTCCAGCCACCAGCCAGGAGTGCCCCAGAAGAGGATTCTTCTTCACCTTCCTCACCCTGGACCGACTCGCTGTTCTTACCCTCATCCTTGTTGCTCATTTCTCTTCTCGTGCTCCTGCAGCTTGGCACTCCTCTTGTCTTTTGGCAACTTGGCTCAAGTGGCTCCCTTCCTACGTGGTGATTTTAATTTCTCAGCGAACATGGGAGCCAGAGGCATTTTTATCTCTACTTTCTTGCCTGAAGCAGTAGCAGCCTTCCTACCATTCCTCTGAGGGATGACAACCTGGAGAAGAAATAGCAACAATGAAAGGACGTCTCCATGTCCACGCAGTTACAATCACACTGTACAGTCAGCAAGGCTAAGCAGGCACCTATGTCAACATCTAGGTGGATCTCTCAAGGACGAATCTCTGTGTAATAAGGGAGCTCCCAGCGCCAGAATCATCTGGCATGCTCATCTAAAAAAAAAAACAACACCCAGAAAATTCTTGGCCTTCACTTGGATCTGTCAAATCAGAACCTCTCCAAGGAGGGTCTAGGTTTCTAGAAGTATGCGAGCCACTGCCCTAGGAAAAGATATCAAGTTAAGCACTATTTAGGTGGCTCCACATGCCTACAGAGTCCCAACTCTTTGCATGCAAGTGAAATACTAAAGGGGAGCCTCCCCCCCCCCCGGCAACTGGAGCATACACAAGAATGAAAGCCAAGCCCCAAAGATCGGATCTCATGCTTTCTAATTATACCATCAATTTCCAAACCACAGCTACTAATAACTGGGTGGTATTTTAACACTAAGTGACTAAAGATGAAATTTTGCGGAACATTAAATGAGGTCTCACCACACACAAAAGGACAAAATGAAGACTATGGGTGATGGAGGGACATGTGAAAACACGGTGAGAAGGCAGGTAACTGCAAAACAAGGAGAGAGGCCTCAAAAGAAACCAAACCTGCCAACAACTTGATCTTTGACTTCTGGCCTCCAGTTGTTTCAGCCACCCAGTCTGATATTTTATTATGGCAGCCCTAGCAAGCTAATGTAACTAATATGTCAATCCACATCATGGGAAGAAATAAGTAGTATGATGCAATTAGCATTACTGGTTTTGAAAAAAAACTTACAGGCAGATGAGGGACCGTTCATCTGGCATTGGAATGATGTGGGACCAGAGAGTACATGTGAAAGAGACTAGGGTTTGAATTAAATAATTTCAATGAGCCAGTATTAGGGCATAGTTACCCTAAAAGTTAATCTAACTGTGATAGTACTACTACATGCTGCCCCGATCAGAGTAAACCATTATAGGCACCACATTTTAAAAAGGAATGACCAAGGGTTACCAGCATAAACAGTCTACAACCCTATCACATGCATTTCAGCTTAAGGGAAATATAATGTGACGACTCCTGTTTTCTCCCAAGTTAACACAGTCTGGGTTCCAAAACAAAAGGTGCACTCACCAAGCATTTTCTGGCTCTGACTAGTACAGAAAGCTAATGCATGCATTCCGAACATCACAGCACCACAGATGCTCTCTTAACCATGTCTACTAACTATATCTATGGCTGGATTAAATGACAGGCTCAATTCCAAATCAGATTCGCTACCTTGATGCCCACGAAATACCAAGGTTCAAATAAAATATTAACAAATTGAATCAAGCAATATAGTAAAAAATATTGACCAACTATTGTTCCTTTTACATAACACTGATATTCAATTTGCTAATATTTTGTTTGAAATTTCCGTATTTGTGCTCATGAGTGGTAATTTTCTTTTCTAAAAATAAACGCTCAGATTTCGGTATCAAGTTTAGGGTGAAACTAGTTGGAAAGTGTTCATAATACCACTTTTTTTTAAAAGAATGTCTTTATTGATTTCTGAGAGAGGAAGGGAGAGGGAGAGATAGATACATCAACTATGAGAGAGTCACTGATCGGCTGCCTCCCTCACACCCCCCACTGGAGATGGAGCCCACAACCTGGGCATGTGCCCTGTCCCGGCATCGAACCTCAAGCTCCTGGATCCTAGGTCGATGCTCAACCGCTGAGCCACACGGCCAGGCTCACAATACCACTTTTAAGATTAAACAGTGCAGTTTAACTGCTTTACTCTGGATTCTAATTGTTGACATTTACAAACTATTCTGCTCCATGCTGTATAAATAATCACCTCATCTCTACTGCCGCTGTCCTTATCATCTGACATCTCATCTTCCCCGCCTTCTGTCTCCTGTGGAGAAAGGCTCATTTTCTTCCGTTGACTATTTTTTCCTGCCTAAATTGGACGAGATTTATTAGGCACCTCCCAGGGCCTTCAACATCCCACGCTATGCACCTCTAGCATTTGCAAGTTTCCATGTGTCATAAATTCGTGCTAGTACTCATCCTAAAGTTATTTCCATTTGGAATCTTTTACTCACACCAGCGAATACCAAAATATACAGGAAAAGGTCATTTTTGGTATATGTTTGTAGGTCACGACTCCCATACTTTCTCTTCTGCCACGGTCTAGAAATGTAAACTCCTAAGAAAGGCAAGCTTCCAGGAATTCCTCCCTTTTCCTCTCAATCTGCTTCACCACGCGTTTTCAAATAACTTTTATTTTTTAAAAAATAGTAATTCCACTACCGACTGCTCAAATGCAAGAACACAGGGCCAAAATGACGGCCTCGTACGGTTAGAAAGCTGGTACCTACACCTCGAGCGCCTTCACCTTCCCGGAGCCAGGACTGAGGGGCCCCTGGCGCGGCTCCCACCGCCCCCCATCGACGTCCACAGCACCGGGGAGCCTGAAGACAGAACCTACCACCTTCCCTGCGCAGGCGAGCCCGGTCTCGTCCCTGACGAGCTCCCCTTTTAAGGCTACGGCGGGGGCAGGGCTCCGCTCGCCCCGAGCCCCGCGGGTCACCTCGCGCCGCCGGCGCCGTCCGGGCGCCCGTGGGGAACTCACAGCCGCCCCGAGGCGCCCTCCGCTCCCGCCGCTCACAGCCCGGAAGACGCCGCCACCGTCGCCGCTCCCTCGGCCAATCAGAGCCCGCGCTGACTCTGGGCCAATCCCGAGCCGCGGCCCCGGAAAAGGGCGGGGCATCCAGCCGGAGCGCACGTGCCCCCCCAGCGGGCGCGCTCCGTGGTTGGGGGCAGCGCGATGTGGGTCCGCTTGTCCCGGTCCACGCAGGGCCCCAGGGGTTCGCCCCGGGTTAGCCGGAGAAGGGGCGCAGGCTCCCCGTAGTCAGCGGCCCTGGCGGGCGGTCACACCGCCCGGTGCTCCCCTGCCGGCGGGGCGGGAGAATGGCGGTGATAAAAGCACGTCCGTGGTGCGCTCGCGAGCCCCGCAGGGTCGGTTCCAGGCGCTCACGCCCGCTGGCCCCGCTAGGCCGCCACGCGCGCCGCGGGCTGTGCTAGTGCTGTCGCGGTTTTCACCCGAGGAGGAGGCAGAGGCGTTGCAACGCCAGACGGAGCGGAGACCGGAACGCCGGGCGGTGGGACTGAGGGGTCGGCCTCTGGACCCCCGGCGCCGCCCCTCGCCGCAGGGACCGAAATGGAACCGGTGACCTCCCGGGGCGTGGAGGATGCTCAGCCTCCTGGGCCGCACCGACCGGGCTGAGGGTCATTCTTAAGACACCTGGAGCAGAATCCATAAATGAAATTAAGATGTTTGACCCCACTACAGTTCAAAACTTCTGGATGCAAGAGTCTCTTTTAAACAAATTTAAAATATAAGGAACAAATTGGGAAGACATATTTGTAACATATAAGAAAAATTTAGTATCAGAATATAAAATATCTACAATAAGCAAAAAAGTGGGCAAAGGGTCTGAGCAATTTTCAGAAGAAATTTAAGTAGCATGTAAAGATATGGAGAAATGCGCTGCTCTACAACTAACAGAAATACAATTTTGAAAAATAAGATACTGTTTTGTATTCATCAGGTTAAAACATCAGATTAAAACATCAAATAACAAGTGCTGGGGATTTCAAGGAAACTGGCAAAAAGGTAAATTGTTTTACTGTAGGGGAGGAAATACATCTTTTCCCTCCACCCTTCTAAATTCTGGACGGGGGCCCCCGAAACAAAAGACAGGTTAACGAGAAAAGTGTTCATTTTTTTTTTTTTGCATACAGATTCATTTCATGTAAGTTGTATGTCACGTGGGAGCCTCACAAGGATGTGAAGACTCAAAGTTAAACTTTAGTGTTTTTCTGCTAGGTTGATGAAGAGTGGAGAGTTGTGGAAAATGTGATAGGATGAAAGGGGTACAAGCTTAGTAAACTGGGGAAGCCCGTCCATGCAGATTCCTCTCGGAGGCCCTCAGTCTTGCAGATAAGGCCGCTCCTCTCCTCCAGGTGTAGGGAGGGTGCCTCTCCCAGGAGGATTCCATGCCCTGCTTCAGGGGAAGTTCAGAAGGCCCTCCCTGCACCCGCCATTTCTCAGATTCCTTCTGCTCAAAATATTCAGTATGCCAAGGGGCCTTATTTGGGGGTAGCGTGTCCCGAACCCCGCTCATTACAAACACCTAGAGAGAAATCTGGCAATTTTGAGTCGAGGTAAAAATTCTCATTCCTTACATTTAGGAATTGCACTTCTAGGTATCTAACCTCGAGAAGTAGTCACGCTGATGGAGAGACAAATATGTGAATCTTTACCGCAAACTTTAAAAACAGTTTATTATGGATATTTTCAAACATGCATTAAGTAGAGAAAATGAAAAGTGAACCCCCTTTTACCCATCACCCAGCTTCAAAACTTCAATGTTTTTGCCGTTCTTTGCTTAACTGTTCCCTGCCCCACTTCCCTACCCCCTTCTTCCTCTCCCTCTTTTTTTTTTTTTTTGCTTGAGTATTTTAATGGGAATCCTATCATTTTGCCTGTAAATACTTCATCATGTAACTCTACAGGATATTGGCCTTGATATCTGCTCCTAAACAGCCGTGGTTGTCCGGCTCTGCCTTGTGCAGGAGCTCGAGAGGGTGAGCCTGTGCTGAGGACGTTTTGACTGTCAGAAGAATGTCAGTGTTTCTCAGATCAAATTCCTTAAATCTGTTCTCATCTTTCTTGCTTCTTAAAAAAGAGAGATCATTTTAAAAAGAGAGAGAATGTGAATGATTATTAAGTATTACAGACTGTAGTTTGGGGCTTTACAAAAATAAATGAAAATATCTGCTTATCTTAGATTTAATCCTTGCTTAAAAAAAAAACCTGTGGTAAACTACACAACAAAATTTACTGTCTTAACCGTTTGAGCCTACAGTTGAATATTGCGTGAGAACATTCACACAGTTGTGCAACCAGCCCCCAGAAGGGGGCCTGGGGAGGCGGCCCGTGGAGGTGGGGAGGGAGCAGGGCAGGGGCGGTCAGGATGCACACAGTCATTTCCGCCTTGGGAATCTGCAGGGATCTGTCGGTTTCACTACAGCAGTGGCTTATGCACATGTGCAGAAAACATCAAAAGTTTGAGTGTGGCACTTAGAATGTCAGGGCCCCTTTCATTTTGCAAACGGGGGACTGAGGCCTGGAAAGGTGAGGTGATTTGCTTGATGCCGCACAGCTAGGTGGCAACAGGGCTGAGATCCAAACCAGGTCCCCTAGATCCCTGGCACCCCTGCCACCCTACAGCACCACCAGGTGGTGATCCCAGAGCAGAATAAGCTGACTGGGGCTGGGGAAGAGTCAGGTAGGAGGAGGGTCCCAGGTGCAGCCAGGAGCTAGAGAGGGACAGAAAATGGGAAGGGAAGGTCGGGCCCTGGGGGAAAACATTTCAGAAACTGGTGGCAGGAGTGGGGATGTCCCCAGACGAAGGTTCCTGCAGGGAAGGACTTTAACTGGGGGCCCAGAGGTCTGGAGGGCAGCCGGTACCCTACATCCCTTCTAGTACATGGTAGGGTCGGGGGTCACTGAGGTGGCTGCGTGGGGATGGGGCACAAAGGGGGACAGGCATGAAGACATCCCCGAAGAAGAGACCAGGCGTGGCTCCCAGAGCTGCAAGTGACCCTCTGGCTCCCCCAGGTGAAACTGCTTTGAGGCGCCTCTGCAGAGGGAGGGGTCAGCCTCTTGCAGGCCCTCTGGGCCACAGTTCTCAGCCAGCGGGTGGGTCTTGCTGCCCAGGGAGCCCAGGTCACACACGGTGCTGCCTGTGGTCGCCCTGCTGAGGCTGCGGGAGCTGCTGCGGAGTCTGTGGCGACGGCACCGGGTCCCCAAGCACAGGGCTTCACGGAAGGTGTCTCGGAAGCGGCTGGACATGAGGCTGTAGAGCACGGGGTTGGCGGCCGAGCTCAGGTAGAAGAAGACCCCGGAGACCACATGCACATACTGGAAGGCCAGGAGCAGGCCCTCGGTCCAGCGGGACACGGAGCTCCACATGAGGCGGTCGATGTGGAACGGGGCCCAGCAGATGCCAAACACCAGGACCAGCACAACTGCGGGGCAGAGGGGAGACTGAGTGCCGGCTGGAGCCCCGGAGCCCCCTCAGCTGCCTGCCCTGCTCCGGCTGGGTCTGTTCATGCTCCCCTCCCCTCCCCCTCCTATTTCACAGGCCACCCATGCCCACTGTCCATCTGGAAGCTTCTGGCAGTTTGCCTGCCCTGGCCGCACACCTTTCGGAGAGGCTGATCTCACCACTGTCGCTGATGGGCAGTGGGTGTGTGCCCTGTCCCTGGCCACAGCCGACTGGGCCAGGCATGGACACTTGAGCCAAGCTGGCCCAGCCCGACTGTCACCATGGAACTTGGAACTGGGTGGCTCTAAGCTGTGGGTACTGAGCCCCAGCGTGTTGCAGACTGCGGCTAAGGCCCACGCTGGGTGCCCACGCAGGGAGCGTGCTTACTGATGGGTAAGCAGAGAGAGGCAGGAGAATGGGGCCCATGCTCGGACAGCAGTAGATGGAGGCTAAGGGGCCAGGGACAGACGGCAAGACAAACACACACACCTCCCCTTGCCGGCCTTGGCCCCAGAGCCATCCCAGCCCCAGCCGCCAGCTCTCCAAGGCACAGCTGAGCGTCCTGCCCTGCACTAACTGCCTGGTACTTGAGAGCCAATGTCCCCACCCAGCAAAGGACAGGACAGGCTGGTCACTCTTTCTCCCCAGCTTCCTTCCAGCTAATCTTAACCAGCCATGACTTTTGTGGGGCTCTGTCACTGTGTCTGCCTTGATTTTCGCTTCTTTCTTTTTTAAAAAAAAATATGTTTTTATTGATTATTTTAGAGAGAGAGGAAGGGAGAGGGATAAAGAGATAGAAACATCAATGAGAGAGACACATCATCAATCAGCTGCCTCCTGCACTCCCCCTGCTAGGGATCGAGCCTGCAACCAGGGCATGTGCCCTGACTGGGAATTGAACCCGGGACCTCTGGGTTCATGGGTCGACGCTCAAGAACTGAGTCACGCCGGCCAGGCTGATTTTTCTTATTTCTTGTGTTTGCTCAGGTGACTCTGTCCTTCCCCTGTAGTGTCTTCCCTATCACAGCCAGTGAGGTTTTCCTTGTAATCCCAGATTTCAACGTCCCCAGCACACAGCCTGCTGCACAGTAGGCCTTCAGAAAGTGAAGGTGGGGGAGGGAGGGGGAGGGAGGGGGAGGGAGGGAAGAAAGCCAGAGCCCCAGGCCAGCAAGCAAGGCAGCTTTAAGGACACACGCCCCCTGCCCAGGGTGAGAGACATCCCAGCTGAGCAGACTCGGACCCTGTGATCTGGGGGAGTCTGAGGCAGGGGGCAGGGGGCAGGGGGCAGAGGCCAATTGGTCTATAGTGCAGGCTTCACAGTGCAGAGCTGGGAGGCAAGCAAGGAGCTCTGGGGGATGACAAGTGACACCACACTCTGGGACACTGTTCCTAGGAGGCAGGAGGGGTGGGCCTCTCTCTGGAAATGGCTATAATCCCACAGCTTTGACCAAGGCCTTACCAGCCTGTCCTGCCCTGGCTCACCCCATCTACCTGATTCAGGCCTTGCTGAGGTGGGGTGAGATGGGGCAGAAATGAATGACTGGCTTAGTATCAGTTTGTCTTGCTTCCCCAGGGCCACTGTTTTTAAAAAAGGGCCAGGTCTAGGCCACAGTAAGATCCAGAACCTCAACCCAGCTGGGCGTGCCCAGGCTAGCCCCATTCCACACTTCTATCCTGATTCTCCTGTGTTCTGCACTCGGACCCTCACAAACACGACTCCTGACAACCCTCTTTTAGACAATGGTCGCTCCTGTGGTCCCCAGACATAAATGGAAGAAATTAATCACCTTGCTTCTCTGGCTCCCCCCAGATCCCGCCATGTGGTTCTTTGGGGGCTAGTCACTTCAGCATCCTGTCATTCTGGCGTGAGGGTGGGCCATGACCTAACCCCACCAATCAGAATCCTTCCCTGGAACTTTTCAATAGCCACTAAGGAAAGAGAGCAGTTCCTCAGGAAAGCCCAGGAGCTGGGACGCAAGCAAGGAGCTCTGGGGGATCATGCCTTCCAGGCTGATGTAGGGAAGGACAGAGCCAAGACATATTTAGAAGCCAAGAGGGGGGACCCGGAGGGTCCAGACTCCATGAGCCACTCTGTCATCTTGGAGCCCAGCCACGTCCCCTGCCCTGTCTGTCGTGCGGTTCCATGAGCCAGAAGTGGCTTCACGGGTGTCCACCTGTGCATTTGCACAGCGCCCCCAGTTTAAAAGGGTTTAGTGCTCTACTGCTGCTTGACATTCTTAATAATTTTGAACAAGGAATCTGAATTTTCATTTTGTACTGGGTCCTCCAGATTATGTAGCCGATCCTGCCATCAGCCATTACCATCTATCTTTGGTATTAGTTTTTAAAAGAGTTTCTGTGCACGTGCCCACACACACACACACACACACACACACACACACACAAGGTGGGGCGTGTGATTCCGAGCCGCACACTCATAAACTCCATCACAGCCCCTCTCCCCAGGCCTAGAAGCCCAGACTCAGACCCAGTGCCTCGCTCAGGCCCTCTTCCCAGCAGCAACACTTACACAGCATCTTGGTCACCTGGGTCCGGCTCCTATCCTCCAGCCGCTGGAGCCTGCGGCTGTCGCTGGCCCTGGCCTTGCCCTTGGCCCCCTGCCTGAGCAGCAGCCCCTCGCGCCGCAGCCGCAGCCCAACGAGCAGGTAGAGCACGCTGATGGCGGCCATGGGCAGGCAGAAGAAGAGCAGAGTGGTAATCTGCATGAGCAGGTGGTACAGGGCCCTCGAGCCGACGAGCATGCACACGGCCGAGCCGGGCACGGTGCCCCGGCAGGGGACATGCAGCTGCTGGATGCCGTGCAGGCTGGTGTTGGGCAGAGAGCAGAGCAGGGCCAGGCCCCAGACAGCCCCGAGCATGCGGCGCACGTGGGCCTGGGTCATCACCAACCTGGCCTGCAGCGGGTGCACCACAGCCACGTAGCGCTCCACGCTCAGGGCAGTGACGTTGAGCACAGAGGCCAGGCAGACGGTCTCAAAGAGCAGCGTGCGGAAGTAGCAGCCGCCGGCACCCAGCAGGTAGGGGTAGTTCTGCCTCATCTCGTAGAGCTCCAGGGGCAGGCCCAGCAGCAGCACCAGCAGGTCCGACACCGCGAGGCTGAAGAGGTAGTAGTTGGTGGGCGTGCGCATGGCCTTGTGGCGCAGGATGACCAGGCAGGTCAGCCCGTTGCCCACGGTGCCCACCAAGAAGATCAGCAGGTATATGACACAGATGGGTGCAAACAGCTCCGTCTGCTGGGGCCCCAGGTACTTGAGTTTCAGCTCCTGGTCAGTCAGGTTCAAGTCCTCAGGGTGAAAGAGCCCCAAGGCCCTACTGCTATTGCAGGGCACGGGGCTGCTTTCACTCTGGGAGGACACATCTTCAGGGAAGATGGAACAATTGAGGCAGAAAGGGACCTGTGGAACAGAAGACAGAGACACCCAGAGAAGTCACTCAGGGAAGCCTGGCTCTGTCGTAATTCGTCAAACCGAAGGTGCCATTATTTTATGTACCGCTGAGAAAGAAAAACCTCTGTCATCCATTGTAAGATGCATTACAACTTCAGAGATGTAAAAATGTACATCTTGAAAATGATAAAGCTCTGGTTGAATTGTTCAGTTGGTTGAGCATAGTCTCATGCACCAAAAGGTTGCCGGTTCAATTCCCGGTGGGGGCACATACCCAGGTTTCGGGTTCTGTCCCTGTTGGGGTGTGTATAGGAGGCAACTGATTGATGTTTCTCTCTCTCTCCCTTCTTCTCTCTCTAAAATCAATAAACACATTTTCTTAAAAAGATGAAAAGTGGACTTCAATTTTAAATTTCACGATCTATTGAATCCTTTGACTAAATGATGAATCCTCTTGTGCCTGGGCTTTGCCATCAGCGGTCTCCCCTGGGATCTCTCCCTTTTCAAGCCACAGACTTTGGGACAGGGGCTCATTGGGGCATCTGTAAAAGCGCACAGTGCTCAGTATCTCATGGTCTTCAAGAACAAGGCCCTGGAGGCAACTGCTTGGGTTCAAATCTAGCCTCCCCAATCCTAGGCTGTTTGACCATTTGCCTGGTAACCTCTTTGTGGCTGTTTCCTTATTATGAGGCTTGAGGGAGTTTAATCCATGAAAGGTATTAACACAGGGCCTGCCTGACACACTGAAAGGCCAGGTTATCAGCATCTCACTGAGGGGACTAAGTCCCGGAGGGGATCAAGGGCTAAAAACGATAACGCTGATCCAAAACTTGGTTCTCATTTCTGTTTTCCATCACCTGAACTGGTAGAAGTTGAAACGTTCACCGCCCTTAACACTGCCAGTTCTAGGGCTCCCTCTCCTCTCAGGCTGCCAGTCTCTGCCAGTCCATCATATACAGTGATTAAGAACCAAGGCCATGATGCTAAACAAAGTGGCCTGGATCGAACGCCAGCCCTGTCACACTCTAGCGTGACCTCCCCTTACTGTGCCTCAGTCTCCCCATCTGTAAAATGCGGGTGTCAACAGAGCCTACCTTATAGTTTCTGTGAAGATTAACTAAGACTACACATAAAGCCCTCAGCACGCACCTGGTACATTCTGGGTGCTCTTTCAGTGCCTAGTAACATGATCCTTACTCCCCCTGGAAAGGGGGGCAGCCCAGGGGAGGGGGGGCAGCCTCAGCCTGTCCCCCTGAGCCTGTTTCCCAAGCGCCCTCCCCCCCCCCAGCAACTGGACTGTCAGGCTCCCATCCTGGGCCTCGTCCCTCTCTCTCCAGCCCCAAGTCCTCTCTGCAGTCGGGGCTGGGGCTCGGGTGGCGGGTGTACCTGCACCACCTGTCAGCTTTCTTTTCCAGGTCCTTCGCTCTCCCAGACCCCAGGCAGTCTTTCTCCTCCCTCCCTCCCTCCCTCCCTCCCTCCCTCCCTCCCTCCCTCTCTCCCTTCTTTCCCTCTCTCCTTTCTCTTCTTTCTCTCCCCCCCCCCCACAGTGAGATAGTGAATTGGGCCGTGGGGCGCCCCGCGCGTTCTGAACCCTGAGCCTCTGCTCCCCCAGCCCCGCCCCCCCACGCCTGACCCCGCGTCTGGGGACCCAGGCGCACTTTCGTAGGCGCAGACCTGGCCTCTGCCCGCACCCCCGTCCGCTCCCCCGACCCCGAGGTGCGGGGCCGAGGGCGGGAGCCGCGGGGACGAGCGGCGCGGCTGGACCCGCTGCCCGGGAGGCTCCGCACAGCCCTGGGAAGGGGCCCCGCGCCGAGCCCCGCCCCGCGGCGCGCGCGGCCCGCAACCAGACAGAAGTAAGCCGGGAGGCGGCGAGCCTCGCGGAGACGGGGCGCCCCAGCAGGGCCCCCCGACCCCCACCGCCCCGGGGAGACACGCCCCTCCCGCCCCTTCTCGCCCCAGCCCGCGCCCGCAGCCCGCAGCCCGCAGCCCGCACGCCTACCATGCCGTCGGCGGCCCGCGAGACCCAGGGCGGGAGCGCACTCGGCCGGCAGACGCGTGTCCCGCAGCGAGCGGACGGGCGCACTGGCTCCGCGACGGCGCGGGCTCGCCGGCAGCCGCCCCGCCCCGCCCGTCGGTGGCCCGGGCGCCCCCCCCCCGGCCGCCACCAGGGGGCAGGGCCGCCCCCGCCGCGGGGCCCGCACGCCCGCCCCAACCGCGGCGGTCGCGTTTCCGAGAGTTGGGCCCGCGCTTCCAGGAGCAGCCCTATCTGCAGGACCGCGCACAGCAGCCCGTTTCACAGATGCGAGAACGGCCTCAGGGAGGGGAGGTCCCAGGGATCTGGTCTCACGCGTTGTTCCCGCCCTGCATAACCCTTTCTCACGGGGTCCCCCGCTGCACCTCCTCCGACCCACATTGGACCTGCCTTCAAGGACATCCGCCAGCCCTAGTTAGTGCACCCCCAAGGGTCCCGTCCTGCCTCTAGGCCTCCTACCGGCCCTGCTCCCTCCCTCCGGCCCAGGCCCCAGGCAGGACAGGTCTCCGCCCTTCTCCCTTGGGATCATCCAGGCCCTGCTCCCCCCAGGACCACCGTGGAGCCTCCACGCTCCCTCCCGCCCCTCCTCCCACACCCAGTCTTCCTGAGCCCACACCTCTCCTCTGCTTGCATCCTTCTGCAGGGCCTTCTTTCTGGAAAAGAGCACAAGTCTGCCCTGATGCCCGACCTCCCTGGCCCCCACTTGCCTTCCTGGGCCCCCTCACTAAATTCTCTCACCCCCAATACCCTTCCTCTCTCCCACTCAGATGCCTCTCCTGCCCCTCTCCTCTGACCTCAGGATGCCCACAGGGAGAGAGGGGAGAGCCAGGCATGCTGGGACCCCCGCCTCCTCCTGCTCCCCCAGGTGGACACAAGTAAGCCCGGCAGGGAGCACCTTCCTGCTCACCCCCTCCTCTGACCAGCTCCTTTTCTGGAAGTTATTTCATCAGGAACTCACAAGGGGGCCTGGAAATGCAGACCTCACAGCCTAAAGCTCTGGCTGTCCGGCCTCTTCCCGGGGTCTGATTCATTCAGTCTGCCAGAGGTCTCAAACACCTCCCCAGACCCCCAGCCCCACAATCACACTTTGAGAAGCGCTGGGAGGGGTAATGCACAAAGCCCCAGGCCCCAGAAAGGCTGCGGGGAACGGGGGACTCTGTGTGAATGGGAAGAGGCCCAGCCCCCCTGTGCTGCAGTTCCCCTCCTGTGGAATGTGCTAACCACTAACCACTGTTTGGTTAGCGCATTCGGTAAAAATTCAAGAGTTCCCTAGTTGGGGCTTGGCGCCCTCCGAGGCAGTACAGCGTGTGCTTGCAGCTGAGACGATGTTCCAGGGACAGGAGTTTTATTATTTTCGTTCTTGGGAGACACATTGCTTACATGTTCTGTGCCTCAGTTTCCTCATCTGTGAGATGGGGGTGACAGCAGACATACTTCATGGGGTTTATGGTAAGTATTGAATGAAACAAAAGATGCATCACCCAGGAGGCCCTTAGCCAGCTCTTGGTGACTATTTTCCTGTTTCTTTTTCAATTGGAGAGAGAGGGGGAGGGAGAGAGAGGGAGAGAGAGGTGTTGTCCCACCTGTCCGTGACTCATTGGTTGCATCTCCTATGTGCCCTGACGGGGGATGGAACCCGCAACCTTGGCGTATGGGGCGATGCTCTAACCAGCTGAGCCACCCGCCAGGACTGACTGTTTTTCATATAAGCGAGAATAGGTGCACGTCTCAGAGCCTTGGTACATTTCTGAACCAGAGGAAGTGACTGTCAATCATTTCTTCAAGGTAGTGAGAGAATAAGCTGGAGGGCTCGCTCTCTGTCCCCTGGGAAGGGGGTGTAGAGAGAGAAACTGAAGGACACAGAGGCCCGGTCGGCCGGGCCCTTTGTATACCGCGCGGGCAGCCCTTGGCCTTCCTTGGGTGGCCTCGCTGGGACGTGCCTTCCAGCGCTCGTGTTCCCAGAAACCCTCCAGCGTGTTTGTGTGCAGGCTCTATAAACAAGGCCGGGCGAGCGGGGTGAACCGAGCAGGCTTTATTAGGGCAGGACCGTTCTGTCCCGCTGAACCCAACCTCGAAGGGCTCCAGAGGCCCCAGGAGGACCCCGGCCCCACCCTGCCCCAGGCCCCGCTCGGTCCCTGAGCAGTCACTTCTGAGCGGGAAGCAGGCAAAGGCCCCTGGGCGCTCAGGAGGGGCAGCCACGCAGCAAGAGCAGGACTGTGGGCTAGGACAGGCAGTGCGACCTGGAGCAAGTCCCTTTCCCTCTCCAACCTCAGCTTCCTCATCTGTAGAGTGGGGGCACGGTCGTCCTCACAGCGTCGATGACAGGGAGCCAGCTGGGGTTGGTCCAGCGCCGACCCGCGCTCGGTGCGCAGCCCGCAGCCCCAGGAGGGCGGGCGTCTCCTAAGGCGCGACATCCCTTGGGGCGTCTGATTCTGAAGCTGACAGCAGTTATCTCTCGGGCGTAGACGAGGGTGGGAAGAGGAGAGGTAATTCTTTTTGTTTTCAGTTAAATTTTTTTTTTTCAACAATCAACATTTGTTCCTTCTATACTAATGACATGTAAGTACAAAGTTTCTTCACTTTAAAAGGCAGCTCCTTGTTTAATTCTGGCCAAGCCTTTTCTTCAGATCATCCACAGGGTCAGGTCTTGTCCGGGCAGAAGCCTTCCAAGGGTGGCTTGAGAGAGCTTGGACACAAAAGTGCGTCACTGTCACCTGCAGCCAGTCACACGCCCCAGTGCACCTGAGGCCCCCTGCCTATGGCTGTCATTTTGTCATCCCGACGGTCACACTCTCCACTGTCACCCTACCACGCACCCAGGGCTCCCAGGCCAGCGTGAGGAGGGAGAGGTGACCACCCTTTGCCCACTGCTCTGAGGATGAAGTGAGATAATTCTCACAGGCCCCTGGGAACACATGTAGTTTTTAATGACAAAACACATTCCAGAAAAATTCCATAAGAATCATACAGAGAACTTTTTCTGTCCTGAACCATCTGAGAGTAAGTTGCTGACCTGAAGCCCAGGGTCCCTGAATACTCTAGTCTTTCCTGCAAAGGGGGACCCTCTCCTCTGTCACCCAGGGCGGCCATCAACGCGGGAACCGCACAGGGAGGCATCGCCGCCAGCTCCTCCTCAGACCCGTTCAAGTGCCGCCAGATGTCCCAGGGGGAACAGTTCCCCAGTCTGCCCTTGACTTTTATGACCTTGACATTGTTTAGGATTACAAGCCAGTTATTTTGTAGGATCTCTCTCCGTTATGGTTTGTGTAATGTTTCCTCTGGACGGATTCGGGTTACACATTTTTGGCGGGAGTATCACAGAGAGGGGGTGTGTTCCGCACGCAGCGCCCCCCCCCCCCCCCCCCCCGTCCCCGTACTGAAGACGGTGACTCCCTCCCCTTGATTGAGGAGGTATCTGCCAGGCTTGGTGTCTGCCAAGGTACCAACCCGGAGACTTCCTACCTTTCCTCCAGGCATTAAAATATATTTTGTGGGGAGGCTCTTTGAGGTGACATAAATGTCCCATTTCTCATCAGACTCTTACCCATTACCCTTAGCATCCGTTTATGATTCTTGAAGGAACTATTACTCTTATGGTTGCCAAATGGTATTCTGATTCTATCATTCCTTCATTTATTAGTTGTACTGTAAGGGAAATTTTCCTGCTTTCACCATTTATTTACACCCACGTGGACTTGGGGTTTCTTATTTTATTCCATGGATAGTAAATAATTCATTATCATTATTTATGTTGATGTTCAAACTAAGCCAGATTTGGCCAGTGGGAACCCCTTCAGGCCAGCTCCTGAATCCTTTTATACATCCTTACACGAATATTTCCATGTCTTCTTGCGTAATCAGATGTTCCAGGCCATGGGACAGTGACATCCCTCCCTGGATGCATTTGCTCAAAGACTTACAGTCCCTTGTCACTGGCCCCCAAACCCTCCATGGCTCCTTTTGCCCAGCAGCATAAAGGAGAAGCCCCGAGGCCGTAGTTGAGGCCCTGTGTCTGTATTTCATTCCTTTCTATTCATCCCCTGCCTGGGAAGCATTCATTCAACAGCTCATTTTGAGAGGTGACGATGACCCAGGCACTGTTCCTTTGCATTTGTCCAGGGTTCTGGCTCCTTTTTAGTGGCAAATGGTGTTTAGAGACCAAGATCTGGGTGCCAGGCACGCTCACTACTACTGGTGTGTTGCTGTCCCAGACTCTCAGTGGGCAGATCTAGAGAATATATGTATGTACAAACATAAATATTACATATATAAACATATGCACATACTTACGTGCACACATTGATGTTTACTTTATCTCTATCTATAAAAAAACTGACATCAGCCCAGCCAGCGTGGCTCTGCGGTTGAGTATCAGCCTATGACCCAGGAGATCAAGGTTCGATTCCCAGTCAGGGCATGTGCCCAGGCTGCGGGTTCGATCTCCAGTTGGGGGCCTGCAGGAGGCAGCTGATCAATGACTCTCTCACCACTGACATTTCTATCTTTCGCTCTCTGTCTCCCTTCCTCTTTCTGAAATCAGTAAAGACATATTTAAAGAACAAACAAACAAAACCTGACATCAGTCCCTCTAATTCCAATCCAGGGCTACAGCGTTCATTCTTTTCCAGCCCTCCCTGAGAGCGAGAAACATGCCTTGTTACTTTCAGTGTATTTACTTATTGGGTCGACCCCCTCAGTACGTTACCATTGACCCCCCCATCCCTCCATGCAGCCCCCTCCTCACCCACTCTGAAGCCTTGTTCTGAGCTGTCCTGGCCCCCTGCGTGGACACCTTTCTCACCGCCCTCAACCTCCCAGACAGAGGGAAACAGGCTCCCTCACGTGGGTGGGAATCACATTTCTGGAGCACAAACCCAACAATAGCTATTAAAATAGAGAAGTTTATCCCTTTGGCCTTGCAACTTGACCTCTAGAAATTTATGGAAAATAGTAGCTCAAATACAGAGATGAGCCTAAGAAGGTACTAGTTACAGCCCTAGCTGGTTTGGCTCCGTGGTTAGAGGGTCGGCCCTCAGACTGAAGGGTCTCGGGTTTGATTCTGGTCAGGGCATGTACATCAGTTGCAGGCTTGATCCAAAATTTTTTTTATCTTAACCTAAAAGCAGAGTGTCCTACATGCCTCCCAGTGTCACCTGTCTGAAGGACCAAATAATTGATTGCTAATTGGCTTCCTCCAGGGCTGTTGGTTCCCCAGCACTTCATGGATGTGTCTGTACAAGAGTCCAGAGGGCTGCTGTGCTTCAGAGAATGTTCTTCCACAGAGTGAAGGATGCTAGACATGAGCCTGAGCTGGGAACCTTCTTACGCAGCTGCAAGTGAAATCAGCGTCAGGCCAAGGGAAGGAGACATGGGCCCCAGAGGAACCTGCTACCTCCATCAATAAGGAATGAGCCAAATAAATGATGGGACACGCACACTGAGGAGTGCTGGGCACGCGAGAGGTGGAGGCTGACCCGCCCGTGCTGTCCTGGAAAGGCTTCAGGCAAGACAAGTCGCCAAGGGAAACCTGTAAGGACATAGCAACAGGAAGGATCGACTCCGCGGGCGTGTAAGTTACTGGGTGGGTTTGTGCGTGGAAAACGGTTTGGAACGTGTCAAACAGGTGACGGTGGTCATTTCTAGAGACTTTTGCTTTCTGAAAAATAAATTTTTGTGTTGTTTGCATTTTCAGCAATGAGTATCTATTGCTTTTGTAATCATAAAGCAAAAAAATGTCAACTAAGTAAGTAAAGAAGACCTTGGGAAATCGGAAATCGCTGTTGATCAACTAAGCAGGGAGCTGATAAGAACTATCTGCTAGAGCAAAGCCCCAACCACAGGACTAGAAGCGGGTCAAAGGCAGGGCACAGGGCACACTCAGCGGGGGGGAGAGGAGGACATTGGCATCAGGACAAGTGTTGGGTGGTGGTGGGCCTTTCGGCAAGGAAGGGGGACACAGGAGACTGGGAGTGGGACAGGCTGGAACACTGGCAGGCAAGGTCAGTTCCCTGGCCGTGTCTCCTGTGGACATCCGCAAATTTGTCTCATGCTGGTGACAGTTTCCTGACTCCCTTTCTCTCTCTCTCTGCCTGAGGGTGCTCTTTAGCATAATAGTGTCTTCAGTGTGTTTTGGTTTAGGCCAAAAGTTCCAAGGACTGAACACTCCAGGAGCAACCCTTCTGCTGAGAGGTGGGAGTGGGTGGGTAACAGTTCCATGGGGTAGGCAGTTTCCAAGATATGTTCACATAAAAACTTGTACACGTGCCTGGCTGTTGTGGCTCAGGGGTTGAGCATCCACCTATGAACCGGGGGTCACCGTTTGATTCCCCGTCAGGGCACATGCCCGGGTTTCGGGCTCGATTCCCAGCAGGGGGCGTGCAGGAGGCAGCCGATCAATGACTCTCTCATCATTGATGTTTTTCTCTCTCTTTCTTCCTCTCTATTCCTCTCTCTCAGATCAATAAAGACATAGTTGAAAAGTAAATAAATAAATAAATAAAATTGACCAAGGTGACGGTTGCACATATTTGGGAATATACTAAAAACCACTGAATTGTGCACTTTTAATGGGCACGTTGTATGGTATGTGAATTATATCTTAATAAAACTGTTTTATAAAGCAGATAATATACCACAGCTGCCTTGCCCATATGTGGCAACTCGGAGGCATGTTTCATTCTCTCAGAAGGACCCAGTAGGACTGAACCCGTTTCCCAAGACCAAAGCTTGCCCATTAATATGAATTTTCTTTTCTTTCCTCTCTTCTTTGTCTCTTTTCTCTACGTCATGCTTTCTGGGATCACATCTCAAATAAACAACTTCACCCACTTCCTGTCTCAAGGTTTGTTTTTGAAGGAACCCAAACTAAAGCAATTGTGTTCTTTGGGTTGGGGGCCAAGTTCCCCTGGCATGGGGCTAATTCTAAGCCCCCTGAGTAGAGAACCCAGTTTCGGGAGCCTGTGCCCTCCAGCCAACTGTCCAGGGCGAAGGCTTGAACCAAGGTCCAGACACTACAGAGCTGGCCTCGCTCGGCCCAGCGCGCCTGGCATGCGTCTGGGGTGGTTTGCACACACTCTAACCCCTCACACACACTTTCAGGCCTGGGAACCGTTGAACAGCCCAGGCCTGTCCCACCCTTTACCCTACAGTCAGGGTACATTTTCGTTTCCCCTTCAGTTTATTCTGCCTGTCCCTGCGGTTGGGTTTCATCTGACCACACAAACCACCAAGGCAGAGAAGCAGGAGGTTACAGAGGGCTACGAGGGCAGAGTTCAGCAGCCACTGTGGGAAGAGTCAGACCCTTTGAGAACCTGAAGTATCTGGTTAAGGGAAGGCAAAGATTACACAGCAAAGACTTGAAATTAGTGAGTCAGAAACACCCCTTGAGGCCCCTCAGCGAAGGGGACCAACGTGGAGTGGCATCTCCTGGCCAGCGAGGCCCAGGTCCCTAAAGCCAGGAACCTCACTGACTGAGCACCAGCTGAGAGTCGGAGGGAAGAGGTTTGGGCTAGACGCCGCTTCTCACGCCACCTCCAGGCCCAGACTGAGAACTGCATGCCCAGAACTTTTTTTCCCACAGCTTCAGACCTGCTCAGCCTCAGGCAAATGCCTTCATCTTCAAGTAAAGGATGGTTGGTGGAGGCAATTCCCCCAACGCTCACACATAGGGTTGCCCGGAGCAACAGAACAAAAGAACCTGGGTTAGCTCAAAGATTTCACGAGCTGGTCCTAGAATAAAAACTTTTATTTTTTCTATTAAAATTTTTGTTAATGTTTTTATTAATTTCGGAGAGAGGAAGGGAGAAGGACAGAGAGAGAGTCACTGACCGGCTGCCTCCTGCGTGCCCCTTACTGGGGATCGAGCCCAAAACACGGGCATGTGCCCTGACCACGGAATTGAACCACGACCTTCTGGTTCATAGGTCAGTGCTCAACCACTTTGCCATGCTGTGATAGTTTTTACTGTGATAGGTTTATGTGTAGACTCAGCTAGGCTATGGTGCCAAGTTACTTATTCAAATCCTAATCTAAATGCTGCCCTGAAGGTATTTTGCACATGTGGTTTACACCTGCAAGGAACTTATTAGCCTCATCATGTGACTGGGCCTAGTCCAATCAGTTGAAGGCTCTAAGAGCAAAACCTGAGTTCTTTACAGAGCAGAAATTCTACCTCAAGATGCACTGTCAACTCCTACCTGAGTTTCCAACCTGCCAGCCTTTTGCCAGCCCCCACGATCACATAAACCAGTTCCTTAATATAAAATAGATATAGATAGATATAGACATAGATAGAGATAAATAGATATAGATAGATATAGATATAGATATAGATATAGATGATATAGATATAGATATAGATATATAGATATAGATATAGATATAGATATAGATATAGATATAGATATAGATATAGATATAGATATAGATATAGATATAGATATAGATATAGATAGATATAGATAGATATAGATAGATATAGATAGATATAGATGGATAGGGATAGGCATAGAGATAGAGATGAGATAGAGATAGATAGAGATAGATAGAGATAGAGATACAGACAGAGATACAGATAGAGATACAGATATAGCTCTGTTGGTTCTGTTTTTCTGGAGAGCCTTGATAGGTGCATCTACCCTCAGTGGAAGGTGGGCTGAGAGTTGCTGAGTGGTGGGATATCGAGGACAAAGAGTTCATCATTTGGGCACATGAGTATCCCTCTCATGTAGACAATCCCCAAGGTCACAGAGAAATGTGGGAGGTTTGCTGAAACTTGCCCTGTTGCTCTGCATCCTGCTTTTGGTTCAACTGAAATGGCCGTAGAACCAAAAATAACCTTCATAAAGCTCTCCCAATGCTATAAACAGAACTGCAGAAACCACTCAAAGGACTCACAAAGTGCAGTTCCCATAGTCAGCTCCCAAATAAATCAGCCCAGGTCACGCCACTGCCCAGCGGAAAATCCTCCCAAGGCTCTTAATAACCCCATTTAACCCAGCCTGCAGCCCAGCCCTGCCCACCTCTGCTCACCTTCCCCTCCCTGAGCTCTGTCAGACCACTCTGCCACCTCAGGGCCTTTGCACGCGCTACTTGCTCTGCTGGGAATCCCTTTCCCTGGTTCTTTGTCTGGCACCTTCTCATACTTCAGGGCTCTAAGATAGTTTCCTGACCACATATTCTAACATGACAGCCAGCCACCCTGAAACCTTCTACTAAATTCCCTGTTTATGTCCTTCTTGAAACTAATCACAGTCTGGAATGATCTTATTTGTTTGTTTTGTTTATTGTCGGCCTCCCCGCTCTGGTCTGGAAGGTCCAGGAGAATGTGCTCCTCTCATTCTCTTGTGTCTCCCCAATCCTGGGTCCTAGGAGGCACTGTGACACATATTAGATAAATGAATGATCGCTCAGCTCCTGAGCTCATCCACGTTTGGGTCAGAGCTCCCCTTCCCACAGTGCCCCAGGCCAACCCCATCATGTCCCTTGGTGACAGACAGCAGAGCACAGCCCCCAGCTGCCCGGCAGTATGGACCCCCGACTGGAGGGTGGAGGAAGGACTTGGCTACCTGTGTGGGGCTGGGCCTCGAGAACTTGCCAGTGAACCAGAAGGAACTGACCTGAGCCCTGAAGGACTGCAGAAGAGGACCCCAGGGGAGAGAACAGCAAGGGAAGGGCCTGGCAGGGAGGGCATCTCCAGGAACTGGGTAGAGGCCAGAGAACCTCCCGCTACGAGCCAGGAGAATGGCGTGAGCTGAGGGCAGAAAGGAGGGCGGGCCCAAGAGCAGACCGCCTCCATGGAGGGGTCTCACTAGGGAAGTGACAGGGTCTGGGTCATATGTTGAAAATTCAGAGATTGTTTCTGGCTGAGGGAGTGGGGGGCAGGTGCAGTAGGGAGACTTATTTTTTATTGTAGTATCAGCTACACTACTAGCATTTAAAAAAATTATGTACATGTATTGTCTTAAAATTTAAATAAATAATCATTCTGGGTGCTATGCAGGGCCTGGACTGTGAGACATGGGAGGGGATTTGGGTTGGTACCCAGGACAGACTGCAGACTGACCAGCCAATATCCATTCTCCTCTCTCCCTCTTTCCTCACTGACAGATCCTAGTTTCTGTGTTCTTCCAAGTAACCATTTATACAGCAGTATCCAGCCAAATTACTATATCTCCCAAATAGGGGATCCTATTGAGTAGAAGATATTGAGTGGGAGTTATGAGAAAATTCTTTAAAAGAGGGACAGAAAGCTGACACGGGTCATTTTTACCTTCTTCTTAGCCTCCATCTCCTACTTCCCTTCTGGAATACAGCTGTGATGTCTGGAGCTCCAGCAGCTAGTATGGACCCTGAAGTAAACTGTAGGCTGAAAGTCACAGCATATGGATGGGAGAGGAAGTGTGAGTCTCTAGTGATGCTGTGCAGCTTCTAGACCAGCCTGGACGCAACAGAGTTTATTCCTCTCTCAAGTTACATGTTTGTCATGGATCTCTACAGAGAAACAAGAGGGGTCTTCTCATGTGTCACTCATGGGCTGATGCTGATGGAGTAACCAATTTCTTCAACATCACTTTGTCAGAGTTCTGGGGGGTATCTGGCAATTAAATATTCAGCCTGCTAGTCACTCAAGTCACTCTGCTCATTGGCTAGAACTAGTTGCATGGCCCCATCAAATTAGTTATAAGAAGGCCAGGAAATGTGATACTGCCGAGTGCCCAGAAGGCAGGGAGCCAGAGAAAGATGCAGCAATTACTGATAAATCAAATAGAGGTCAAGGCTTGGAGGAGGTGTGTGTGTGGTGACAGATGGGTGGGGAGGACCTCAGAAGGTCAGGGGGGATCATCGATCTGGCTCCACAGGAATGTTTTTCAGAGATACCCATGAGAAATGGAATGACTGAGGATAATGGGAGGAAGGGTCTCTGTCACCACGTGGGGTGATGACCTGAGCAAACGGCCGAAGTCTACACTGGATGAAGTGTGGGCCACCTCCCTCAGGCTCCGCCATCCTGGCTTTGCCCGCCTCTGTGACCCTCTGAGTGACCCATCTCCAAACCCAGCCCCTCCATGGCTTCTCCAGGCCCTAGGTTCCCATCTTGGCAGGTGCTTTACTTCCCAGCAGGCAGGGTCTTCTCTTTTCCAGGGAAAACATACCCAGCAGAGGCCGCCAGCAGACATCCAAGCCCCCACCCATCAGGTGGCGAGGAGCAGAAGAGGCCGCCTGGCTTCAGGCCTGGTAGCGCAGGGAGATCATGGGCCTGCTGTGCTTCCAGGGCGTTCCACTGGGGGCCTAAGCGACTTGCCCAGAAACTTCCAGGGAGGGGCCGTCCTAGAGGTTTTCCACCAGAGCCGGGTGCTCCTTCCTCCCCATAACCTGGGGCGCCTGCCCGGGACCTTCTGACCCATCTTCCCTTCTAGGGTAGAAGCCCCTCTGACTGAGGCCTTCCCCTCTCTGACTCACATCCCTCCTCCTTCTCACCCCAGGTTCTCCAAGGCGCACATCTCTCCATCTGTGGGCCAGGGACCCCCCATTAACCAGCGATCCAAGGGTCTCCCGCCATCACTGGCCTGCACCTAGCAGTGGTGGCAGGGGGCCGGTGGGTGGGGTCTCCATGGGCTCCCACAGGTGCCCAGCAGGTAGTCATGGGGGGGGTGCGGCACAGGGACCTTCCTGCCTCTCAGATATGAGTGAGGCCGGCTAGTCGCGCCAGAGTTGTCAATCTTGAGTCTCCATCAGTCACCTAATTGCTTGCTGCACCCCCGGGGCTCCCGAGCTGCGGGCTGCGGTGCCTGCACCCCCGGGGCTCCCGAGCTGCGGGCTGCGGTGCCTGCACCCCCGGGGCTCCTGAGCTGCGGGCTGCGGTGCCTGCACCCCTGGGCGCCTGAGCTGCGGGCTGCGGTGCCTGCACCCCCGGGGCTCCTGAGCTGGGGGGTTGCGGTGCCTGCACCCCCGGGGCTCCTGAGCTGCGGGCTGCGGTGCCTGCACCCCTGGGCGCCTGAGCTGCGGGCTGCGGTGCCTGCACCCCCGGGGCTCCTGAGCTGGGGGGTTGCGGTGCCTGCACCCCCGGGGCTCCTGAGCTGCGGGCTGCAGTGCCTGCACCCCTGGGCGCCTGAGCTGCGGGCTGCGGTGAGGCCCAAGCACGCGCTTCTCCAACAAGTTCGCCGTCGAGGCGGAAGCTGCCGGCGGGGACCGCGCTTTGGGAACCGCTGCTGCAGGGGTTCGGCTCCGGGTTTGCGGCATCGGGTACCCCGGGTTTCAATCGCAAACCTGCCCCCTGCTGGCAGGTGTTCGCCCTAGAAATCGCTTGTTCAGCCTAATTTTCCTCTCTGTTAGATAAATACTACATTTACCTACTGAGGGATTTGTGAGGATTAAGTTGAGACAATCTGGGCAAATCCTTTGGCACAGCTCCTAGCACATATTAAGAAGGGGGGAAAGTTCTTTCCCAGTTGGTTGCGTGGAAATTCGGCTGGGAGGCAGCGGCTGCTGCTGTGTACCTGTGTTACAAGCCTTAAAGAATCATTTGACTTTTAAAAACATGCACCTGTGCAACTGTGGTTACAATTAAATTTTAGTTTAAAAATTACATAAGATTTAATATCACTTAAAAAGAGAAATGAAAAGCACTTTAATAGTTTAGACATGGAAACACCTGGAGACAATCAGTCGCGTTCCGGCTCCCAATTATTCGCTCTCCCCCTTCCCAGAGAGGCTTATACTATCCCACCCGGCCGCGCTGCTCCTGGGGAGGCCTCTGTCCAGCCCCACTGACTTTGGCCTTGACCTGTGACCGCCTTTGCCAGTGGCTTGTGTGTGGCGTGTGAAGCTGATGTGCGGCTCCTCAAGCTGAAGCTTTAAAAGGAGATATTGCCTGTTCCCACCTGCGCCCTTGCTCTTCCCCTCTGCCTCAAGATTGGCATGTCTCCGTGGGGGCTGTTCCTTCAACTTGTGTTCTAGAAGGAAGAAGAATTACAGCCACAGCTGACCCACAGCCAGGAGGAGCTAAACCACAACCAATCTGCGAAGGAAGAAATATAAGACGAGCGAGAAATGAGCCTTTAGGGTTGTGAGCTACTGAGACGTTGAGATACGTTGTTACTGCAGCTACGCCCAGTGAAAATGGACTGCAAAGCACCCTGCGATAGACAACCGGCCGTATAAAGTATGTGGACCTATCTGACAGGAATGCAGCTGTCAAATTTAAAGTTATGTTTTAAATTATATTAAATTTAAATTTTTTCTTAAATGTATGCAGCTATTAAACTTATATTTAAGGGTATAGGAAATTGCTCAAAATATTAATAACCGAACAAAAGCAAAGTTTAAAACTGAAAGTATAGTGGGATCCCAACTTTGCAAATAAAATCATGTCTTTGAGGTAAGTTGGGTGGTAATTTTGCCTAAAACAATGGATTGGGGGTGGGGAGACCCTTAAATGTTAATAGTGGTTATCTTAAGGCGATAGAATTAGGGAGGGTGGTTATAGTCCTTTATGCTCACCTATACTTTCCAACTTGTCTATGATAACCATGTCATACTTATAACTTAGCAAAAAGAGTTATACAAGTATGTTTAAGAGAATCAATAGCTGATGGCAGTGTGGAAGGCAGGGAGCCCTGGGGAGGCAGCAGGGTCCAGGGGCCCAGTGGGTCCCGATGGGGGATGGTCTCCTTGTACCAGGCACCCCACGCACAGGCCTACACCTAGCAGCTGTTAAGGTCCTGTGAGAATATATGTGAATAAAAAAGATATTAATTGGCTTTAAATATAAAAATAAAAGTATAATTCCTGAGTTAATAAATGTTAATAATTTAAGTTAAGAATTGTTTTAAATCTCTAAAAACTGTAACTTCATGCCCTGCCCGGGTAGCTCAGTTGCTTAGAGTGCTGTCCTGATACATCAAGGTTGTGGGTTCGATCTACGGTCAGGGCACATACAAGAATCAACCAATGACTGCCTAAGTAAGTAGAAAACAAATCAATGTTTCTCTCTCTCTCTCTCTCTCTCTCTCTCTCTCTCTCTCTCTCTCTCCTTACCTCTCTCACTCTCAAATCAAGAAATAAAATTTTTAAGAAAAGGAACCTTATGTCAAAAAGTCAAATGCAGTGACTCCTTAAAAAATACAAGTTGCCATTCTAGAACTAAACAGTAGTTATGCCATCCTACACTGTGAATGTACTTAATGCCACTGTATTGTACACTTTAAAATGGTTAAAATGGGCCCTGGCCAGTGTGGCTCAGTTGGCCGGGCATCATCCCCTGCACCAAATGGTTGCTGGTTCTATTCCTGGTCAGGGCACAAACCTGGGTTTCAGGCTGGATCCCCTGTACGGGTCGGGGTGTGTAGGAAGCAGCCGATGGATGTTCTCACATCGATGTTTATCTCTCCCTCACTCTTCCTCTCTCTCTAAAAATCAATAAGCTATTCTTAAAAAAAAAGTTAAAATGATAAATTTTATGTATTTGATCACCAAAAATAAACACCTCAATTGCAATGCAAGTCAACTCCTATATAAGCATATGGAACTCACATTTGATGTGGGATTTGGGTGACCTTCAACGTATCTAAAATGATGTGAGTGGGACCCCAAAATAATACTGCTCCAGAAGAGGCACTGGTTGTAAACGATCCATGTTCTGGGCACCCTGTGGACTTAACAGTAAATGTGTAGCCTTTGGGTGGGGTGGGGTGAGGTATGGATCACAAGCCTCCTCCTCACCCTGTCCCATGGGGTCCGGGTCTAAGCCCCAGACCCTGAGAGGGATCCGCTGCGTGCAGAGGCAGGAGCCTGAATCAAGGGTGGCACCCCTGCAATGCCACAAAATCAGCACTGGGGGGCAGCAGAGAGCTAGGTCCGGCTGCGCTAGCACGTGGGCGCCGTCCCCAAATCCACTCCTCTCCCCGCAGCCCCCACCTCTGAGGATCCCTATCACCAAGACCGTCGGTGCAGCTTGATTTTCAGAAGATGGTGCCATTTCTCAAAAGGAAATTGCTTTAAAACTAAAACCCAAGTTTCACCAGGTCCTTCCCGTGGATTATTCAAGAATATTCAAGATAGATCAGTTTTCACATGTTAAACACGCTCTATAATTTAAAACACGTTTTCAATTTCTCTGTAGCCAATCTATGGCTGACTTCAGGGACTGACTTAATAAAGCTCACATCCTGTTTTTGTAGGGTATCAGTTTCAGATTTTTCACCTGATATTCATCATGTTGATGTCTTTAAGAGGCTAGAAAACTAGTAGCAATGCTGGTGGCAGACTGCTTCTCCGCAGAACTGAGGATAATTTTGGTACAAGCAAACGCACCCTGAGAAAACTATTCTGTATAAAGCAGTGATAGGCACAGGTCTCTTCTGAAATGCCTTAGCTCCTATTAAAAAAAAACACCTCAAAACTTGAGTAGTTTAAAGCAACTATTATTATGATGATTATGATTATTTGGGCTGGGCTCAGCTGGATGGTTCTTCCGCTAGTACACGTGGCTACAGTGTGGGGGCTGGATGGCCCAGGTCCCAGGTGCCCCGCTCACATGCCTGGCATTTGGCTAGGATGGTAAAGGCAACGGGGCCACATTAATCCCATTATCCAGCAGGCCGTCTTCTTCGCCTGGCAGCCGGGCTCTGAAAGGAGCAAGAAGCCAAGCCCAGTGCACAAACACTTTTTAGGCCTCTGCTTGAGTTATATTTCCTACTGTCCCCTGGACCAAAGCAAGTCACATAGCCAAGCCCTGATTTGGGGGTAGAGAAAATAGACTTCATCTTTTGACAGAAGGAGCTTTAAAAAATATCTACCACATGCTCTTTCTCCTCCCCCGCCACTACCAAGGACATCCTTATATAGGACATCCTTATATAACCCCCACCCCATACTCCTGAGATCAAATTCAAGACAATTAAATCTACATTTCCCCAGGTGTGTCTGGGGGAAAATCAATCCCATGAAGTAAGGGTCTCAATTGTATTCTCCAAAATTCACATGTTGAAACTCTAACCCTCAGTGTGACTGTATTTAGAGATAGGCCTTTAAGGAGGTAATAAGGTTAAATAAGGTCATATTCATAGGACCCTAATCCAGTAAAATCCATCTTCTCATAAGAAGATGAAGAGACACCAGAGTTCCAGAGTTCCCTCCCTCTCCCTCCCTCCCTCCCCCTCCACGATGCTCAGAGAAGAGGCCATGTGAGGACACAGCAAGAAGGTGCATATCTGAAAGCCAGGAAGAGAAGTCACCAGAGACCAATCCTGCCGACACCTTGGCCTCGGACTTGCAGCCTCTAGAACTGTAGAAAATGCCTGTTGTTTAAACTACTCAGTCTGTGGTCTTCTATTATGGCAGCCCAAGCTGACTAATACAAAAGGGTTTCTTGGTTAAATAAATTTGAAAATTGCATGTTTAGTACTGGAAATTCATAAAGCTCTGTGGCCTATTAAAGGCTCTGAGAAGTTCCCGAGCAAAGAAACCTATAGTTTAACATGGTGTTTCCCAATTTTATTCAAACACGAGGTCCTCTGCCAGCACCTATGGTCACCATCAGAAGCTGTATTCATTCCTAGTGCTGATGTAACAAATAACCACAAACTTAGTGGCCTTATTCTCTGACAGTTCTGGAGACCAGATGTCAGAAATCAAGGTGTTGGAAGGATCGGTTCCTTCTGGAGCTCTGAGGGAGAGCCCTCCAGCCTCTCTCCTCCCTTCTGGTGGCTGCCGGCAACCCGTGGTGTCCTTGGCTTGTAGATGCGTCACTGATTCTCACCTCTGCCTCCACCTTCACATGGCCTCTTTCAGGTCTCATTCTCAAACCCTTCCCCTTTCTCTTATAAGGACCCATCACTGGATTTAGGACCCACCCTAAATACAGGATGATCTCATCTGAAGATCCTTAACTTAATTACATCTGCAAAAACCTTTATTCCAAATAGGTCACATTCCAAGGTTGCAGGTCAACATGTCTTTTGAGGACCATAATTGAATTCGCTACAGAAGGATACCCAAGGTGGCTGGCTGAGTGTGGACACAGAGTGAGGGTGGGTGGGACCCTGGGTGGGACCCTTCTAGGTGTCTGCAAGCTGAGGGTTGGGTCCATGCCCTCCAGGGGACACGCTGGGAAGAGCGAGGGCTCTCTCCTCTTGGCAATGCTGGATCCACAGATCCTCCTTCCTGAACGCCTTGCTGACCATCCCCCATGAGCACATTCCTGTGTGGGACAGGTCAGGACTTACTGTTCTGTTCACTCAAGACCTGAACTGGACTTCCCGACCCTGTTCTTTTTGCTATGTCCTGGAAGACAGGGCCTGTCTTTCTAGAAAACATTTGCAAAAATTGATGTTCAGCCATTGTACTAATGTGGAAGGAAGGCTCTTACAGGGCTGTGCTTCTAGAGGATTCCTTCCCAAGTCTTCCCAAAGACCTGCTTCTTCCATGCCTCTCTCCTGCCCAGAACACTCCCCAGCACCCTCAGCCTCCAGGAGGAAGTGAGACCTCCCTCCAGGGACAATCTTTCAGGATCAGCCAGTGTCCCCACTGTCCCCACCTCTTGCTGCCCTGGTGTCTTCCACCTGGATTGCACCCCTGTCCACCCACCCGGCCACCTGTCCACATTCCGTTTGCCTAGAAGCCACAGGGCAGGTGAGTTGCAGGGATCTGCAAGTCCCTGGAATGAAGTAACCAGAGATGGCTCAGATCTTAGGTGGGACTCAGGGAATGTGAGCATGTGCATTTTTCTGGGGGAGGGGCTCATATCTTTCATCACTTCTCAAAATAGTTTCTTCCTGACTTAAAGAGGCTAAAACCCACGAGTTTAGAGCTAAGGCTCAGGGAGCAGCTCTCTCTTAGAGCAGTAACCCTGGGGAAAACCTCTCTGAGGTGAAAGAACCCCTCTCCCCACTCCTTCTGAGCTGAGGGGCCCCTGGTGGGAAGAGAGAAGGGTCAGCAGTGAGTCCCAATCCTGGGAGACACAGGATTTCAAATGGATCACCATCCATAGAATGCCCCAGGGATGGACCAAAGCTGGCTCCATGCAGAGAGTCACAGCAACCCCCACCCTCACCCCACAGCCACCCTGTAGATGACTAGCAGATTGCTGGGCTGGGAGAGAGCTAGGGAGCCTGAGGGCAAAACCCTGTAGCCCCCCTCGCACCCCACCGCACCCCGTTGTTTGGCTTCTGGCTGGCCCTGCCCGTAAGTTTTGCCGGCATCCTGGGTCTCCGGCACCGCACACTCTGGGAACATGCATTGGGCCCACTGACTGATGACCCGTCTCTCAAATTGGATGATCAATTTTTTGCAAGCAGACACCTGCCTTAACTTCTTTGGGATTCTGTTTGAGGCCTAATCCTGCGGCAGTCCGCAGGGCTGCGGCTACAGAGCCCCGCAGACTCGGGCAGGCCGGAGGCAGGAGGCAGGAATCGGGAGGTGGGCAGGGTCCTTCCTCCCAGGGCTGCGAGGGAAGGCGCTGTTCCTGCTCTCTCTCCTCGGTTTATAGATGGCCATCGAATCTACGTGTGTCTGTGTCCAAACTGCCTCTTCTTAAAAGGACACCAGTCACATGGCACTAGGCCCACACCAATGACCTCATTCAAACTCAATTACCTCTTTAAAGGCCCAATCTCCAAATACAGTCACAATCGAGAGACTGGGGGTTAGGACTCAACACGTGAACTTTTTTTTTTTTTAACTTTCACCCGAGGATATTTTTTTCGTTGCTTTTCAGAGAGAGTGGAAGGGAGAGAGAGAGAGAGGGAGAGAGAGAGAGAGGGAGAGAGAGAGAAAGAGAGAGAGAAACATCGATGTGAGAGAGACACATGGATGGGTTGCCTCCTGCACATGCCCCGACCAGGGCTGGGGATCGAGCCTGCAACCGAGGCACATGTCCTTGACTGGAATCAAACCCGGGGCCCCTCGGTCCGCAGGCCGATGCCCCAACCACTGGGCCAAACTGGCTGGGGCTCAACATGTGAATTTTAAGTGGACAGAATTCAGACACCCAGGAGTAAACGAGAAGGATGGATGGGGGAGACCAGCAGGCAGAGGGATCATGGCTTGACTCCCGGCCTCTCAAGGCTGGTCTGCACCAGAGACCCCTCAGACTCATTCAGGCCACTGCACAGCCACCAGCCAGATCTTTGAGGGGTCTGGGGTGGGCCACCCCTCCTCCCTGGGCCCTCAGGCAGTCCCACTGAGTCCTCTCAGAGCATCTGGCTGGCCAAACCTAAGAGTGAGCAGAGATAAGGGTGGACCCTGGAGATAGGGTGCCCTAAAGGCTGGGGCAGCCTGGGGGGGGGTGTGTATATGGTGTGGGAGGGCTGAAGCACCCCTTTGTTTTGGAGTGGACGTGGGAGGGGTGGTCTCTCAGTTCAATTGCCTTCTCACTATGGAGTGGGCCTTTGGGTGAGGCTGGGGGGGGCGGTTAGAATCCTATTTGCATACAGGGGTGGCCCCAAGAATCCTATTTGCATATGGGGCCCAGGCTTCTGGGAGGTTAGAAAGAAAACATTTATTTTAACTTGCAAGTTTGTTCTAATACTTAAAGTAATATTTACTCATTGATGAAAGAAAAATCTTGCCCTCTATCCACCACAACTAGACATCTCTGACTCTGGCTACTCACTTGTTATTTATCAACATCATGTGCTTCTACCTTTAGGATCTTCTCTGAATGCAAGCAGTAAATGTTACTGTTGAACAGTTAATTAGAAAATGCAGTTCACCAAAAAAACAATTTTAAGTCACTTATAATCCCACTACCTAAAGATAGCTTGTTTTTTAACGTATATTTCTTTGACTACTAATACATTTGAATATTTTCCTTTGTTTATGAGTTATTTAGGTTTTTCATCTTTGCATATTGTGTTACTGGGTGTCTCATGATGTCTGCTCCATCTGTTTGGGATCTTTATATATAGATATAAACTCTTAGTCATATTTGTAGCAAATATATTTTTCCCAATTTGTGCTTTGCTCTTAAAATTTTTAGAGCGTGTTCTGATCTATGTCTATTTTCCCCTTCAGAATCCCTTTCCTGGCTCTAATGCTTAGAAAGTATTTCTCCTTCCCCAAAATAAAATATTTTCTTTTAAT
This sequence comes from Miniopterus natalensis, assembly GCF_054644295.1. NCBI lineage: Eukaryota > Metazoa > Chordata > Mammalia > Chiroptera > Miniopteridae > Miniopterus > Miniopterus natalensis. The sequence goes on along the minus strand of NC_142088.1, from coordinate 4,459,853 downwards.
TTGTTTTCTCTCTCTCTTTGCATTTACCTCTTTAAAATCTGAACGTGAAAGTAAGAAACAAATTTTGTTTTTCCAAATACGTAACCAATTGTCCCAGCACCATTTTGTAACTCAGCCCTCCACTCTATCTTTGTGTCCCCAAAGACAGTCACCTGCTCCAAACCAATGTCCAGGAGAAACACACACACACACACACACACACACACACACACACACACACACGCACTCACCCTGGCAGTCCCCCGAGCTGCCAGCACACACACAAAAACACTAGCAAACAAGGTGCGATTTCTGATGTTGTGGAGGTGAGGGGTGTGCCCTGGAGACCTCAACGCAAACAACTTAAAAATTCCCTCTAGATATTTCTGTTCTCCCCCGAGCCTCACCTGCTGCACCCCCAGGGAGGCCTCACCCTCCCTCTCAGCACAGCTGCCTTGCTGCTCACCGTTAACTCCGCCTTCATTTCCCAGGAACCTCAAAACCTGTGCCCCCCTCTCCTGCAGAACAATTGGGCTGCAGGCGCCTGACCCAAACCCCGCTCTTTCCAAACAAAGGCCCTGGGGCTAATGGCAGCCACCTCCTTAGAAAGCTGGGTAGCAACTTCCTTTGTCACTTGAGAAGGCCTTTGGGGTCTCGGCCCCACCCCTTGGGGCTGATTAACCTGTTTCTGCGGATGTGCTAGGTGGAGTCCTCATGCCACCTGCCAGTGGAGCCCAGGTTGCTCTTCTCCTTAAGTGTCTTGCACATGCAGGAAGAGGAAGCTCTGGGAAGAGGGAAACCTGGAGCCCCTTACACGGCTGATACGCAGAGGCTGCCCTGGAGCCCAGAGCTGGGACGGAGCATCCGGGGCAGCAGCCAGCCAAAGACTCAGGCGCCCAGGGGCAAATTCACCAGATTGGTTTATAGCTCTCTGTTCCCTAGTGTAGACTCTGGGGGGAAATGACCATGTTTGCTGTTGCGGATGGTGAGCCCTGCGGTGCTCAGTCTGTAGAGGTAGCTTGAGCTGCTTTAGCCAAGTGCCAGTGCCAGGAGGAATCTGAGGGAGGGTCTAGGAGGGACTCTGTGGGGTGATTTCTGGACCAGTGTGGACAGAGGTCCTGGGATAGGGAGGTCTGAAGCCAAGACAGACGGAGGTGACACGACAGCAATGGCCCTAGCGGCCAGAGGAGCCAGGGTGCTCCAGGGAAGTAAGATGGGGGGGCCTCTGCCACTCAGGCTCCCTGGGTGACTTTAGGCTAGGGATGCTGTCCCTTAAGCTGCCCGTGGCTGCTCGTAACAATAAGCCTTGGCTCAACTTGCTGAAGCAGACAAATCTCCTCCCATCACAGGAAGCCTGGTGGCTGGGGCTGCAGGTGCAGTTTGCCCTAGTTTTCTGTGACCCCCTTGGCTCCACCATCCTCTATGTGGGGCTTGTTCTCAGGCAAGGTGCCCTCGTGGTCACAAGAGGCCCAATGAGATATGACAGTGTACAGGAGCAGAGGAGGACCACATCTTCTTGGGTCTCCTAATGAGCAAGGAAACTTCCCAGAGGCCCTAGCAGACCACTTCATTCTCAGGCTTGGGCATGATTCATTCACCACTTGGGGAAATGTCTTAGACCATTGTGATCCACTCCATGTGTGGACTGGGGACAGATCCCCTCTCCCACTATGAAACCTCCTTGCTGTGGCTGCTCCAAATCAATGGTTCCCATCACCCACACACTAGTGCAGCAGAGGGTCTGGGGCTGACCCACCTCAAAGGCAAAAGGCACCAGATTCCCCAGGGAGCTTGGCAAAAGGGCCATTGCCCTGGAGCACTCCCTCTGGTGTGGGCAAAGCTGATATTCACTCACTGCAGCAGCTACAGGAATATCAGTCATGGGCAGGGGATGGATTTCTGGTGACTGAAGTCTGGGAAATGACCTGGGAGTCACCACAGACAGATGTCCCCCCCAAAGGAATCTTGGGCTTACTTGGTGGAAAGACCCTTGAAGGGGCAAGTCATCCATGAGCCCTGGACAGCAGGCAGCTTGTCCAAAATAGAAGGCTCCTCATCAGCATCACACCAACACTGCCCAGGGCTCTCTACTTCCTTGGGGGGGGTGCAGATCTCTGACTTTTCTGCCCTCCAAGCCCAGCTGGGCAGGGACAAGATGGAGATACTTTATGCTAAATACAAGGGTTAATCCCTGTCTCGCTCTGTTTGGGCTGTGGGTTTGGTGACTGGTTCATACACAGCCATCTTCTCTCTGTAACCTCACATGGAGGAGGGGCAGAGAGCTCTGTGTGGTCTCTGTGCTCGCACTAATCCCATTCATGAGGCTCCACCTCGTGATCTAATCACCTCCCAAAGGCCCCACCTCCAGATACTGTTACAATGGGGATAGCTTCCAACATAGAAATCTGGGAGGGGGGCATACAGACATTCACCTATAGCAACCCACAACCAAAAACTTTCAGGGCTAGGACCGCCCCAGCCCTTAGCCTACTCGCCACTGCTGGGAAACTGACTCTCTGCACAAAGACTGGACAAATCAGGGTCTGAATCACTGGTGTGGACAGGGAGGTGCTGGGAGTGGTCCCTTATAACATTTATTATAAATTAACAACTGCATCCCACTCTCTTTCATCGGAGTCACAGCCATCATGATTCCTGGTGGCACCTGCACCTGCATAGACACCTCCATCCTTTTCTCTCCTTACCTACCAGCAGACTTGGCTAAAAATAGTCTAGGGGACTGAGTCCACTAAAAGCAGCTACTCCAGAGGTTCAATACCCCTGCTCTGCAGGTGCCTGTGACATCGCCAGATGCCCACAGCCCCCTGTGACCTCATAACCTGGACAACTCCGCCCAGCAGTGCTGTTACTACCCCCTCAAACCAACACAAGTAACAGAGGGCCTAGATGACCACAGTCCCCTCGGGAGAGGCCAGCATCCCCACAAGAGGTGATAGCAGGTCTTCAGACAGCCCAGCAGTGGGGTCTCAAAGTCAGGGCTCCCTCCCTGCAGATGGCCCAGTGGCCAGAAGCGCAGCGTCAGCCGAACAGGATGTAGATGAGGCCTCCATCGCGCCAGCTGCCTCCAAGGCCACGTCGGAGTCTGGGGATGAGGGCAGGCCTGGAGGTGAAGCTGCCGCAGGGCACAAGCAGGAACCCAAGGCGGCCACGGCCCAGCTGGCCCACCCAAGGCCAGACGCCCTGCCAGTGTCCATGAGCCTCCACAGCCTCGTGTGGGCTGGGTCGGTGCGAGATTTGAGGACCACCCAGAGTCTTCGGGTTTCCCAAAGTGACTCCCTGGTTAAGATAGAGACACCACAAACAGCGAGTGTCCCAGACAGGGAGCAAGGCTTAGACCCATCTACCCCAAGTGCTGAGGTGCAGTTCCCCCAAAATGTGCCCACCATGAGCATTGCGGATGCAGACAGACAGCTGGACACTCGGGCCACCGGCCCCATTGAAGCTATTGAGAAATCTGAGGGTCCAGAGGCCGTGAACCCTGACACTGAAGCTTTGCCATCGGCTGAGTCCCAGGCGGTGACCGAGGGGGACTGGGCAGACCGCTCAGGAGACCTGCAGGCTCGGCCGGTGCCACCCCCCACAAGAAACAGTGGCCCCCCCTTGCCTGGTGCTCCCACAGTGGCCCGGCGGAGGAGGCCCCTGGACTCCAGCCTGTACATGGCCACCGAGAGGAACAACTACTTGAGCTCCATGACCAGCCTGCTGGGAGGGGGCGAGGGGTCCATCAGCTCCCTAGCAGACATCCTGGTCTGGTCTGAGGCCACCATGGGCATAGCCACAGGCCTCCTGGCGACAGGGCACAGCTCCATGTCGGACCTGCTGCAGAGCTTGCGGCCCAGCCTGCACTCCGTCTCCAGCATCCTGGGGAACGCGGGGTCGGCCCTCTCCTCCGGGCTGGTGGCGGGGACTGGCTCGGTCCTTCGGTCCGTCACCCACGCGCTGGAAAGGATGGAGCAGAGGACTGCTGAGGGCGTCCGCCTGGCCGCGTGCTACGTGGCCGGCCGCCTCGCCCCACTCTGGCCCCAACTATGACTAGAGCCTGCGCAGTGAGCCCCAGAGGACTGGCTCAGCAGCCTCCTGACACCCTGGGACCTTCATGCCCTGCTCCCTTGCCCACTCCTGCCCTGAATGGCTCTCTCCAGACCAGGCAATAAATCCCCAGCAGCGTTTATTTTCTAAGCTCCAGCCTTATCCCTGGTTCGTGAGGCTGGCACAGGTGGAGGGACAGGAGAGGGCTGAGGGATTCTGGAAACAGAAAGGTGTCCCCTGGGGGCTTCTTGGGTGGTCCCATTCAGGGGCTGGGGCCAAAGTGCAGAAATGAAATCCTGGGCAGGGGTGGGGGGTGGGAGTAGGTGTAGAGGTCTCAGACCTGCAAAAATTGATCCTGGCTGGACCTCCAACTAGGCAAGTACTCTCCTGAGGAAGTGAGGCCTGCCCCTGCCCCGGGGCCCCCTCGCCCAGCAGGCTTGGGCCGCCCTACTAGGCTCTCTGAGAGGGGTTGAGGGCATGGAGCCAGACCAATGTGGTCCAAACCCCAGCGCCACCGCTGGCCCTGGGCCAGTCACATCACCCTCTGAAACCTCTGGCTCCCCTCTGGAGAATGGATAGCGAAGCCACGCCGTGAAGATGTTATGAGACATAAGGGAAACCATGCAGGTCAACTCATGGTGTCTGGCACTTAATGAGCTGGCACACTTCAGCTGCCGCTATTATTAGCCTCCAGGGGACCAGGGACATGGTGGGAATAGGGATCTAGGAAGGGTGACCAACTGTCTGTCTCAGTTTGCCTGGAACCAAGAGAGTTCCTGGGACGTGAGACTTTTAGATTTAAAGCCAGGAAAACCCCAGGCAAACCAGGGCAAGCAGGTCACCCTAGACCCAGGTCTCCTTACATGGTTTTCACTCGTCTGAGACTCTGTCCACCTTGGAAAGAAATCCACCTGCCCTCTGGCTGGATACAGTGTCACCTGGTCACGTGACTTGGTGAGTGAGGCTCCTACTGGACATCAGCCCCACTCCTGTCCTTGGCCAGGTGCCTTACACAGGTCCCACCCCACACACCTTCACGCTGCAGCCCTGGCTGCGGAGTCACTCACTCTTCGCTTCCAGCAGCTTCTGCAAATGGGGCCCTTAGCTGACACCAGCCCTCTGATAAATCTGTTTGCTCTACACAGTGTCTCGCAAATTGTGAATTAATTGCTAACATTTGAAAACCCAGAGAGTTTATATAAACATATGGATTTGGGCTTCTCTTAAAAAACCTAGGGGCCTTATTCAGAGCAACTGACAGCTGAGCTGCAAGCTTTAAGAGAGAGCTACCCGGCCTCATCAGTGGCCGGTGACCAATGTCACCTGCCTGGCCCCCAGAGGCACACGTTTGCCACCCCTTCCTTGCAGATGGCTCATGTGAGGAAATCTGATACCAGGCCCCAGGGGGATGCAGAGATGAACCAGGTGCGTCTACCCCTTTCCTTGAGCAGCTGCCACTTTCTGCAGGTGAGCTGTGAACTGTTTCCATATAGTGACAGAAAAGATTCGGGGGAAGGGAATTATCAATTCAAGTCCCGATGATCAGGGCCCCCAGAGAAGCAACTGAGACCTAAAAAGAGAGGAGAGGTGAGGTCCCCTGACAAAGACCATAGGAGGCAGACCTGCTGGGTGCTGGGTGCTGGGTGCTGGGTGCTGGGTAGGGAGGGCAGCCCAGCAGCTCAACCTGGGCTGAGCCTAGAGCTGAAAAAGGGGGATGAAGCTGCCTGGGTAGACCCCAAATGCTGTCCACAAATATATTTTGGACCAGGTAAGTGCCACTATGTGCCAGCTACTACTAGATACTGAAACTTTGAAGGTAAATGAAAGATCAGAAGGGACAGAAACCAATCCTGATTAGGTGAAGGGATTAGCTGACTAGCACAATTGCCAAGTGTGGGCGTGGCTGGGCCCGGGGCTCAGCCTTGTCGTCAGGGTTCTATCTTTCCAGCTCTAACCACCCCCCATCTGTGCCTGCTCCATTCTCAGGTGGCTCGGCCGCCTTCCTGGAAAGAGAGAGGTCCTTGTTCCCACTTGCGGCTCTGGCGGAAGAGTCCCAGGGGAGGGCACCGCCGGGCCTGGCTCGACTCCCATGCTCTCTCCTGAACCAATCGCTGAGGCCATGGGAATGGGATACCTGGTTACCTGGCCTGGGCCTCATGCCTACCTCTGGGGCCAGGGTCAGCCAAGAATTGGGGAATCGCCTGGTGGATTGAGCGTTGACCCGTGCACCAAGAGGTCACGGGTTTGATTCCCAGCCAGGGCCCATGCCCAGGTTGTGGGTTCGATCCCCAGTAGGGGGTAGAAGAGGCAGTCAATCAATGTTTTTCATCATCAATATTTCTATTTCTCCCTTTCCTCTCTATCTAAAAATCAATAAAAACGTGTTTTTAAAAAAAAAATTGGGAGATCCCCACAGGAAGTGTATTAAAGCCAGCAGAGTTGTAAAGAGCATGGCATTGGGGTCCAGGTCGCCTGGAATCCTGGCTCTACCTCCTACTAACTGTTACTTTTATCCTCCTGTGCCTCAGTTTCCTCATCTGTAAAGTGACAATAATAGCACCTACTGCCCTGGGCTGTTGTGAGGATTACATGAGTTAGTGAGTCGCATGCTTAGAGCAGGGCCTGGAGCATAGCTGAGTGCTATGTAAGTGTTAGTGAGCACTGTGATTACTGCGGCAGAGGGTTCTATGGAGCTATGTGTCAAGGACAGCATTCCTGCTTGCTCCCAGCCTTCCTCCTTGCTGTGGGAGAAACAGTTGTGTTGGCAGATCCACCTGGCAACAATACTCTCTGCAGGTGGGACCCGCAGGCATCCAGCTGCCAGGAGAAGATCAGGGCTGCCCACTCAGCTGAGGAGTCCAGCACAGAGAGCAGTGGACACACTCCAGTTCTGGAAAAGGTGACCTCCAGAAAAGAAAGGCTGGAAGACAGAAGCTTGGGGAAAGGCCCCTCCCCAGGCAAGAGGGAGCAGTTCATAAGGCACAGGAGCAATCAGCAAGCAGGACTGATCAGCCCATCCTGGGCATGTGGACCACCTTGGCGGATGGATGAAAGTTGAGCAAGGGGAGCACTATTGGGGAGAGGTAGTGAGCAGGCACAGAAGGTGGTATTTAAGGGGGGAAGCAATGTGCAGTCAGAATAATAGGGTAGCTGTATGTAGGGTACTCTTTGGTGTTGAAAACTGAGGCTGAGAAAGTGACAAATTTACCCCAACAAAGCTGGCACCTCCTCATGCTCCTCTGCGCAATAGGGCTTCCACCTGACAACACCTCCATTTCTCTAGGAGAGACAACCATCTTTGTGGGTGTGTGTTCTGCCACTGAGAGATTGGCCAGTAAGCAGAGGATCTACTTAAAGAAACATTTAGGCTGGGCCGAGAGCCAGCAGGGCGGGCACAGTAGCCTACCATCTATCTGAGCCCAGTAGGGGCTTGACTAAGGGAAGGTCACCGACAAGTCCCTGCAGATGGCAGAAGGGACACTGTGGCCTCCACCCCAGGGTGGTTTGCCCCTTCAGTGAAGGACTGGTTCCCCCAGCTGCTGTGAGCACTATCAGTGGGTGGCCTTCAGTGCCAGCCCCTTCAAAGAGCCACCGGCCCAAGGTCATGCCCTCCTGGGTGGCCTGATCCAGTGACTGGTCTATGCAAGAGTCTAAGGCCAGCCTTCCTGGGTCTACTTGGAACAACTCCAGCTCCAGCTCCAGAGCTCCTGGGGGGGCTGGTGGGGGTGATGCAGGGTCTGCATGGCAGTCTCCCTTCCCTACCACATACTCTGGC